>NC_092206.1:73178806-73240741 GCF_043381705.1 Parasteatoda tepidariorum
AGCTTTTTTATGTGTAAAAATCAGTCGGAACTGTCTTCGATATTTTAATGTTGGTGCGGTCTTTGAGCTGCATAAGAATACTAAGAGGTTTCGACCTCAGCTCGCTTCGTTCCCCAACCTCAAGAACCTTAATTACTCGCACATAAAAATGTTCTCACTAGCTAATTTTTTTTTAATAAAAATTATCTCGCGTTTCGAGGAAATTAAAAATAAGACCTAACTAGGACCCAATCTCCAACAAGAAATTCAGAAAAGTTCAACTTCATGGGCCTACATCTGTGTGTATTTAAAAATAAAAGGCAAAAAATCTTTTTTTGATAAGCAAAATAATTTATTTAATCATTTCTGCTCTGAAGTTCGAAACAATACAAAGTACAAACATTCAGCTCGCAGATGAGAAATATGAGTTTGCTTTTCTTTGTATCAGCATCAATAATTGTTTCAAACTCGATTGAGAATAGTTTTGATAGTAATTTAGTGAACAAATGAATATTTTGATTTGGGCCACGTATGAAACAGTATTTTAAAGCGTCTACGAAGCAACAAATATTTTTAACAAATTTTTTTTTCCATTTATAGTAGCCGTAACATCTGTTGTAAAGTTAAAAAAAAAAAAAAACAATGATAAAAAGATAGATTTGCACTAAATGCTCGTAAATATTTTCTTTTCTCGCAGCTCGCTTAGTTGCTGTGCTTACTTTACTTGCACAGTGAAACCTGTTAAGTTGACCATCTCTATAAGTTAATCACCTATCTAAGATTTTGATGATCAAGTGCAAAACTGGTGAAAACAATTTATTATCATTTTTATTAGATGACTTCTCTTATAAAACCATCAAATTGTAGTTCCACTTCTGATCGGTTTACGCTAGTTTCACTGTAGTAGCTTTAATAATTTTCTAAACTCCTTTTATAACACACAACATATACATTACCGTGTTCTATAAATGTTTCGAAAGGTTTAAAATGTTGACATTTTCGAATTAAAAAAATTGTCGTTATTCAATTTTCCTGATCCCTAAGTGCATTATGTTTCAATTAACTTAGTCACTTTTATTCATAATTTCATTGTTATAGTTATTTATTATTTGAAATTTCATAGTATATATTTTTGTTTTAAAAACAAAATCCATCTTTTGCGTTTCATCGTCATCATTGGGTGGGCCTTGGCCTTTTATGAAATATTTCTTCATGTCGTTCTCCTTGATGCCAATTCTGATTATCATTTGCGTTTGGTAATACGAATTTTATTTTAATATGATAACTATCTAAAACTTCATTTTTATTTGTTTCATTTATTTATTGCATATTTGGCAAAATGAGGTGAAAAATAATAACTGTAACCATAGCAATACATAGTATAGTTCCTTTAAAAAAAAATAATTTAATCATTTACAACGGGCAAATCTAAGCTCTAGAGAGATATAAAAATTTTCCTATTTTTCGTTCAACTGTGAATAGATGGTGATTTACAAAAGTGAAATGAATTCACTAAAAAGCATTTAACAGTACGATATTTTTTGGAAACTCATTGTCATTTACGACAACTATTTTCATTCATCAGGTTTAATGACTTTGGATTTAATTTTTCTGAGTTTCAAAGCGAGTAACGTGATTTTTTTTCTCCAGAAGATAAACGATTAATAATAGTTGGAGTTAAAAAACATTTTCCCCATCATACTCTCCGTGCATTTTTCCATATATATCTTTGCGATTTCCCGAGTCTACGATTTGAAACATAAACATGGAAAGATTATAGACTCCATCAGTAAAACATATCAAGAATCNTAACTAGTAGTGATCTGAAACTTAATTTTTTTTTTATCAAAGTTGGAAGTTTTTTTCTATAAATATAAAACCAGCAAGCATAAGAAATTTATTTATGCACAGACGCCATGGACAACTAAAAAAGTAAGAACTAATAACAAGCAAAAAAATATATTGAAACTAGTAACTTTTTCTTGCATTTTTTTCCTAGTTTACAATTAGGAGTGATAGGTAAAATTTTGTTTTAAATATGAACAATTTTCAATGTAAGTTAATGGTGGTAGTTACGATTGAGTAATTAAACAGATTACATAAAGAAAAAAGAAAGAATTGCATTTCTGCCAATTTTTTATAATTTTAGTCACCTGTGGCCTCTTTGCAATGAAGTATTTGACGATTTCTTCATCGTTTAAATTATTTATATGCAGTGGTAGTCAAAGTTCTATCTTTTAATTTTATTTATTAAATCATGAAATACAATTTTTAAGCATAAACTTTGCTACCCATTGAGACGAATATTTTGCATTTGCTACGGAAATTTTGTCAGTTTTGTAGCGTGTGTTCCAGGAAAAGGGTTGTCCTAGATGCCATCAGTATCCCATTCAACAACTAATTCTCACTACGCAATGCATTTTAATTTTCAAATCAAGTTTCCGCAGTGTATATTTCCATATTTCACAACGTCCTTCGATGAAACAGAAAAAATTTTGTCCGAAATTTATATTTACTATCTTTTACATTTGCTTGTTTTTTTTTTACATTAAATACTCATATTAGATTAAATAGATAAATACGCGCTTCTCACAGTTTAAAAATCACTCATTTAAATCTACGAAAATAAATTATTATCTAAATGTCACTCAAATATATGTAAATATTACCGCGTTTCATCAGATTCCATTGTCTCACATTAAATCGATGAATTATTCCTTACCAAATGGTTAATTATCTCACATTTTCAAGCGTTCGCTTAAGAATGATACAGTATTTATGAGCGTTAGAATTCGAATTGCAATTGACATTTTTATGTATATGTAAGAATCTACGCAGTTAGTTTTTACATAAGTAAGAACAAGATTTTTAATGATAATGAGAGAAGCGCAACTGGATACCAGTTGCGAAATTGCTGCTACATATGCTTCCACGTTTAAGATATTCCCACTTTTCTTTCCAAGAAGAGTTGATTTCGCCCTACTTAGCTTTAACATTGCGAACAGAAAACGATTTCCTGAATTTAAAGTTACGCTTTGAACAATGATATGTTATGTTTCTGAACTTGATGTGATGTTATCCAGAATCGGTGTGGTTCTTCTCAGATTTCCTTTTTAAGAATGAAAGTTGTAGTGTATTTATTCCATGCTTTTTCTTTTAGAAATGGTTAAGTGTACGCATTGTATTGACCACGCATTAATGAAAAAAATGTTTTTATTTTAAAATCTGCAATATTTTTATAAGGTGTGTGTATTACTAAAGTAAAAATAAAAGTATGCATCAATAAAAATATTGAATATAATTGTTAAGAATCGCATGCAGAATTACATGGAAGCATGAATAAAAAATAACGAAAAAAACAATAGTTTGCTGCTAAAATGACTTTTTATCGGGTGTTAGCAAGTAGATTCAACTCAGAGCGCTTTGACTGCGCTAATTTGTTTCAGTTGCATTTATTTTATTTCCGAGGTTAATCCGAGGTTCCGAGGTCTTTTACCAAAGGTAAGATAATTTTTCATTTTATTTTATCTCCAAATTTAAAAAAAATATTTAATGATAATTAATTTAATTTTCTCTATAATTATAATTATAAAAATTGTAATTCTCTCTCAAAAGCAACTTTTATTCACGATTGTAAAAATGGTAATTTTAACAATTGTAAAAATCGCAATTCTCTCTCTGTAATGGTACAAAAAAAAATGATTTATTGGAATTTTATGTAGATTTAACAGTGAGAAACAGAAAATATTTCAAACAGTTCTAAGTTTCAAAAAACTTTTTTCCTGATCAATCTTTACCATAAGATATTTTGTTAATCCATTTCTTTTTATATGCTTTAATAATATTTTATTATTAGAATTATTTGATTTAAACGGCTTCCATGGTTTCCAAAAATACTTGATAATTTATACTTTTCCAAACCTTCCTGCAATGGTTCCCCCAAAAACAATTACAGCTTTTATTACGTTTCGTTTTCATTAACTATTTCCGATGAAAATGTGATGCTTAAGTTGTTGGTACATATCTAAGCGCGAATGCGATGCATTTTTTTTAAAATTGCTGATATTTTTTAAGAAGATTGAATACGCTAATATTTGCTAAATAAAGAAAAAACATTTTTTTACAGCTATTAGTAATCCTCCTAAATAATTGATAGTTAAAATTAAACAATTGGTAGCATTATTTATATTACAAAATTTGTTTTATTGTTTTTTTTATACATATAAGAAACATTGGTACGTGTGCAATACATGTTGTAAAATTGCCGATATTTTTTAAGATCGAATGCTCTGATCTTTGTTAAATAAAGCAACAAAAAAAAAATTTTTTAGTTTTCAGTAATCAACATAAATAATTAATCGTTAAAATTAAATATTTGGTAGCATTATTTATATTATAAAATCTGTTTGAGATGCTCAAGTTGGTACTTATCTAAGCAGGAGTGCGATGCATGTTTTAAAATTGCCGATATTTTTTAAGATCGAATACACTCATTGTCGATAAATGAACAATAAAAATTAATGTTTTGTAGCTTTCAGTAATCAGCCTAAATAATTGATAGTTAAAATTGAACAATTGGTAGCATCATTTATATTAAAAAAAATTTTGTTTTTTGAAAAATTTAACGCAAATGCATGCAATAAAATGTGATATCTACTAGGTGAAAATTATTTAAATTACTGTGGCTCAATCCTAATCAAGGAAATTTTCACTTGCTATGATAATTAGTTCAATAGCGTTTCAATATGTTTGGCTGTCACTGGAAGCATTGAGTTATCATATTATGGTAATTCAATACTTAGTAAAAGAAATGAAAGCTAGTACAATAAAACGCAACTTTTTTAAAAATTAAACTCAAATACAAGCATTAAAATGTGATATCTACTAGGTGAAAATTATTTAAATTTATGTGGCTCAATCATTATGAAGGAAATTTTCACTTGTTGTGATGACTAATTTAATGGGGTTTAATATGTTTGGCTGTCACTGGAAGCATTGAGTTAGCATAATATGGTAATTCAATGCTTAGTACAAGAAATGAAAGCTAGTACATTGAAACGCAACGTTTTTAAAGATTTAACGCAAAGACAAGCACTAAAATGTGATATCTACTAGGTGAAAATTATATAAATTTATGTGGCTCAATCATTATGAAGGAAATTTTCACTTGTTGTGATGACTAATTTAATGGGGTTTAATATGTTTGGCTGTCACTGGAAGCATTGAGTTAGCATAATATAATTCAATGTTTAGTAAAAGAAATGAAAGCTAGTACAATGAAACGCAACGTTTTTAAAGATTTAACGCAAATACAAACACTAAAATGTGATATCTACTAGGTGAAAATTATTTAAATTTATGTGGCTCAATCATTATGAAGGAAATTTTCACTTGCTGTGTTGATTAATTTAATATAGTTTCAATATACTTGGAGGTCACGGGAAGCATTGATTCAACATATTATGAAAATTCATTGCTTTTTAAAAATAGTTATTAACTATTCATCTTTATTGACTTTCATCCGAATAAGAAAAAGTCACGTCGTTCACAGTCAGACCCACCACATTTTCCAGTTATCATATTTCAGTGAATGCCGTGATTTCAGCAAAATAATCACTCACTCATAAATCACTACTTCTTGTTGAAATATTTGACTTTTTATATATTTAAATTAGAATAAAAAGACTTCTAAATGTAAATACCATTAAAATAAATCCATACCCGGTGATGGAATACAGATGATTATTCTGATATCGAAACCCGAGATTTCTACGAATTACTGTCATCAATCATTATTTTAAAAACAAACATTCCTGAACATGAATGACTTATCGCAAATGCTATATTTTCATTCGAATGTTTATTTTGGATCATTATTTCGAATATTTTTCTAATAAAATGAAAAGTAAGTTCTTATTATCTTAATGGTATGTAAATAACATCATTGACGTATCGTAAATTTTATCTTTTCATTCTNGTAATGGTACAAAAAAAAATGATTTATTGGAATTTTATGTAGATTTAACAGTGAGAAACAGAAAATATTTCAAACAGTTCTACGTTTCCAAAAACGTTTTTCCTGATCAATCTTTACCGTAAGATATTTTGTTAATCCATTTCTTCTGGTATGTTTTAATAATATTTTATTATTAGAATTATTTGATTTAAACGGCTTCCATGGTTTCCAAAAATACTTGATAATTTATACTTTTCCAAACCTTCCTGCAATGGTTCCCCCAAAAACAATTACAGCTTTTATTACGTTTCGTTTTCATTAACTATTTCCGATGAAAATGTGATGCTTAAGTTGTTGGTACATATCTAAGCGCGAATGCGATGCATTTTTTTTAAAATTGCTGATATTTTTTAAGAAGATTGAATACGCTAATATTTGCTAAATAAAGAAAAAACATTTTTTTACAGCTATTAGTAATCCTCCTAAATAATTGATAGTTAAAATTAAACAATTGGTAGCATTATTTATATTATAAAATTTGTTTTATTGTTTTTTTATATAAGAGACATAAGTTGTTGATACTTATTAAGTACGTGTGCAATACATGTTTCGAAATTGCCGATATTTTTTGAGATCGAATACACTGATCTTCATTAAATAAAACATAAAAATAATATTTTTTAACTTTCAGTAATCAACATAAACAATTAGTAGTTAAAATTAAATATTTGGTAGCATTATTTATATTATAAATTCTGCTTCAGATGCTTAAGTTGGTACTTATCTAAGCAGGACTGCGATACATGTTTTAAAATTGCTGATATTTTTTAAGAACGAATACACTTATTTTCGATAAATAAAGAATGAAAATTATGTTTTGTAGCTTTCAGTAAACAGCCTAAATAATTGATAGTTAAAATTGAACAATTGGTAGCATCACTTACATTAAAAAAATTGTTTTTTTAAAAATTTAACACAAATACATGCAATAAAATGTGTTATGCATGAAAATTATTTAAATTGCTGTGGCTCAATCCTAATCAAGGAAATTTTCACTTGCTATGATAATTAGTTTAATAGCGTTTCAATATGTTTGGCTGTCACTGGAAGCATTAAGTAAGCATATTATGGTAATTCAATACTTAGTAAAAGAAATGAAAGCTAGTACAATAAAACGCAAATTTTTTGAAAAATTTAACGCAAATACAAGCAATAAAATGAGATATCTACTTGGTGAAAATTATTTAAATTACTGTGGCTCAATCCTAATCAAGGAAATTTTCACTTGCTACGATAATTAGTTTAATAGCGTTTCAACATGTTTGGCTATCACCGGAAACATGGACCCAGCACATTATTGTAATTCAATACTTTTTAAAAGGAATGAAAGCTAGAACAATAAAACGCAATATTTTTAAAAATTTAACGCAAATACAGGCATTAAAATGTGATACTTGGTGAAAATTATTTAAATTACAGTGGCTCAGTTCTAATCAAGGAAATTTTCACTTGCTATGATAATTAGTTTGATAGCGTTTCAATATGTTTGGCGGTCACTGGGAGCATTGAGTTAGCATATTATGGTAATTCAATGCTTAGTAAAAGAAATGAAAGCTAGTACAATAAAACGCAACTTTTTTAAAAATTTAACGCATATACAAGCATTAAAATGTGATATCTACTAGGTGAAAATGATACAAATTTATGTGGTTTAACCATTGTCAAGTAAGTTTTCACTTGCTGTGTTGATTAATTTAATATGGTTTCAATATACTAGAAGGTCACGAGAAGCAGTGATCCAGCATATTATGGAAATTCATTGCTTTTTAAAAAATAGTTATTAACTATTCATCTTTATTGACTTTCATTCGAATAGGAAAAAGTCACGTCGTTCACATTTTCTAGTTAATCATGTTTTAAGCGAATGCCGTGATTTCAGCAAAATAATCACTTACTCATAAATCACTACTTCTTGTTGAAATAGTTGACTTTTATATATTTAAATTAGAATAAAAAGACTTCTAAATATAAATACCATTAAAATAAATCCATACCCGGTTTTGAAATGTAGATAATTATTCTGATATCGAAACCTGAGATTTCTACGAATTACTGCCATCAATCATTATTTTAAAAACAAACATTCCTGAACATGAATGAGACTTATCGCAAATGTTATATTTTCATTCGAATGTTTATTTTGCATCATTATTTCGAATATTTTTCTAATAAAATAAAAAGTAAGTTCTTATTATCTTAATGGTATGTAAATAACATCATTGACTTATCCTAAATTTTATCTTTTCATTCTAATGTTTATTTTTCATCATTTTTTGAAATATTTTTGTAATAAAATAAAAAGTAGGATCTTAATGGTAGGTAAATAAGTATTGAATGTAATTATAGCTCTGTTAAGAGTTTTGTATTAATTTTTTTTCAAATGCAAAACAATTTTCTTTTCCAACTCTTTTCAGTTATAAAAATGTAATTGATTATTGCTGTTAAAATTATGTTATTGTTTTTTGGTGTTTCATTAATAGTGTTTTGATACTTGATTATTATAGAATGTTTAAGTCACAGAGAAATATTTAAAAAGTTATCACTGTAAATTGTGAGGCAAAGTGACAATGCATTAGGACCAAATGTATATAATGCCCCGCTGTGGTAAATAGCTTAAATACTAGTTATTTAATGAGTTATTTTCCATTATTTATTTTATTCCATTACTGAATTTATGAAATTTCTTCAAATCACTTCATTTTAATTCTAAAAAAAATTATTAGGTTGTTTTTTGCAGAGAATATCAAGTATAAATTAAGACAAAGAGCTTTTTTTGCATTAATAAATATTTCATAAATTTTCAATATTGCATTTGATTTAAATATTACAGCATGTTTTTTTTTCTTGTTCTTATATTAATTTTTATTTTCCTATATTAAAAAATAAGTTGCTGCCACGACCACCACTATTTCAGAAAAAATTTTTAAAAAAAATTTAAAAATGAAGTTTGGCACACTTCCAGAAAAATGTTTAAGAAGCAATCTGATATCAAAATAATTCTGATACGGTCATTAGTTTTTGAATTATTTTATGTCAAAATTGATTTTTTTCTTCCTTTACGTAATTTAGTTTAGCGAAAACTATAAGCAGCTACGAACAATTATGTCTGAAAATGAGCATGACTTAGCATTTCGAATCAGTTTTGAAATAAATAAATAGTTTATATTGACAATTTTATTGGATTTTTCAATGTAAAGAAAAAAAACTACTCGCAATTAATCGAAAAGTATTGTTGCTTGCAACAACTTGTTAAAAAAAGGAGAAATTGTCAATCTAACTAAAACAGTTGAGGAGTAATTGTAAAAAAGATGTCCTTGCTTTTATTTTAAGAAATATTTCAGTCGTTATACTTTGTAAAAAATTAAGATTAGAAATCTAACCTCTAATGTGATTAATATAAAAGATAAAGAACAATATATTCAGATACTTTGAATAAAGATGGATAAAGAACAATCATTTATCCATCTTCATTCAAAGATGAATAAAGAACTTTCCATCTTCATCTTGTTCCATATTAAACAAGATGAAGATGAAAAGATAGAAATTAACTGTATAAACATTTCGGGGGTTGACGAATGATAGTAAGAAGAGGGGCAGAGCCTTTTACTGGTGAATATAGTTTTGTTAAGTTTCGACAAACAAAACCTTATTTATAAAACCTTAAGATGAATAGATACGCAGAAGTGTTTTTGCTTATAATTACTACAAAAATGTTTTTTGATAAATTTTTCAATATAGATTTTTCTTTTCCCTCATTTAAGAAAAAAAAAGAATTTCACGAAAAAAGATTAAATAAATCTTCGAGGAGTTAATTATTTTTGACATTACAGGTTACAAATCATGTTATTAACTACCCAATCTAAAATATTCATTTTAAACACTGAGTAAAGCCCTATTTCATTGAAAATCGTAAGTGTATCTGCTCAAAAAGAAATGGAAAAAAAAATACTAAAAAGAAGTATCCAAAAAAACTAGAATATAGATTATGAAAACAATATGTTTTTGCAATCCTATTTCAGCTGCATTAAAAAGCATTAATACACCAGGAGGTGTTCGAAGAGTATATAGATTCCATTTGTTTATTATTTAACTTTGTGTGAGCTATAAGCTAGAATTCGTCTCGTTTTATTTTTTTTAAAAGGATGTAGATTTCAGGTTGTTATGACAATATGATGGAACATCTTGTGTAAATAAATGTGTTAAAAGGAAATCTATTTTTATAAAATCGAGTCAGTATTTTTATTTTAATTAAGTAAAGTAGAGAACGACAGAATATTTAACTTCCTGTTAGAGTCTCACAAAATTAGTGGTGAACAAGGGTGTGAAGAATTTTAAATTTCATATGAAGTACTAAAAATAAATAAATGGAATCTACTTTTAACAGAGGGCAGCAGAGGTACTGTCACTATTTAAGCATTTAAAAAAATGATTAAATAACTAAAAATCTTAAAAGTTGAATAGTGTGAAATTACGTGTTAAGAAATGCTGTCTTTGAGAACACGATCCTTCATGTTCTACAGCGGCAGCATGCAGCATTTATGCATAAATGCCTAACTTCCTTTACACCCAAAAATCTTCTTAGCACGTTCGCTTACATTGCATGAAATATTACATCCTCAAAACTCATTCCATTATCAATTACGCGGTCTGACATCGAACGTGTGAAACGTGACAAATATGAGGTAATAGTTCCAGATTTACTTTGAAAATGGTACTAATTTTCGCCAACATAGACGGTACTGAGATAAACAGCATGCGTGCCATTGACTCCAAATTTAAACTCCTGAAGTTATCTGAAGATGTTAGAGACAGCTAAAAATGTTTTTGGAAAAGCCAGCTGTCTTAGTCATGATTCTAAATGTGTTCCCCCTGCTGTCGTAAGGTCGAAACATACCTGTCAGTCAGCGCCTCCCAGCGTCAAAAAAAAGCCAGAATTCGCCAATTTAGAATCGTTTTAAAAATGTTATTTGATCTATGAGGTAGATTTGAGCAGGTGCTGCTGCAGTCTTCAGTATTTTGACACCATGCGGTGCATAAAATAGGATTACAGGTAATTCCTGTTGAAAAGGCGAAAGGAAATGATTATTGCATGGCGATATGTTTTTGCTAGGAGAATTTAATGATTAGGCAATTCGTTATGTGTACATTATTTCACTTTCTCTTCGTGTAAATAGTTTTCTAGTGTTAATGTCTACTTTGTAGTGTTTACATAACGGATTTTTCAGTGCACGAGTGTTTCTTTTTCTTAATATTTATTTTAAAAATATATTAGCACTATCGTTAACTTGTTGACTTTATAAATGTTTAAAAATAAACAAGTATATATCTTAAGCATATCACATAAATTCAAAAAATTAGATAAAACCATCATTTTAATAAATCTGTTTCGTCTTATATGATTAGAAATAAGCAATTTCTGTAATGAAAAAAGTTTAATCATGTAGCGGTATGTTTAGAATGCAACAATATTTCAGTCGGAATTTTAACTTTCGTTAAAAAGTTATAAAGAAATTATAATGTTCCAAATTGACTATATCCTTTTATTTTCATGACTTTGAAAAAATAAAATGGTGTGAAAGTATTTTTTTCAATTTTCCTCAATAACAGAGGTGGCAACTTCTCTGGACAAGCCAAAATAATTTTTTAGAAAAAACGGTAAATAACTACTACTAAGTAAATTTTGCAAATATCTGATTATTTTTGCTTGCTTTTTAAAAGGTATAGCATGACATAAGTACTATAAAGTGGTGAATTATATAAGCCTACGAATTATTTAGAAACAGTGGTGGATAAAAATGAACAATTGAATTTATTAAACCAAGAATCAAAATTAATAAACTACCACTTGAAAATATATATTTGCTGTCCGGAACAAGTTGGCATCTCTGCAACACCATGTTTATCAACATTTGTGCTTTTTAAGAAATATTTTTCATTTTCTAACATCATAGCTGTTAACTTGTTAAGCTTGTTGAGAAAGATTTTGCAAATGTCGCACGGGTCTTTTAAAATATAATAACGGTAGCAAATTCATTCTGATATGAATTTCCTTTTATTAAGATGTCAATTAAACGTTTCGAAGAATTTTAGAACATTTCACTTGAAAAGTAATAGGCATCGGTGGTCACAATTATATTAATTAAAAAAGATTCGTTTTCTTATTTTAACCATTTTTTAAAAACTGAATGTAAAAAATAGTTATTTAAAGCTCTATACCGTTTTGCAGGCATAGTTTTTGGGCCAAAGAATGTAAAACAGACAATTACTAGCTTGAAATTATTAAAAATAAATATATTAGCTAAAAATGTAGCTTTGCTTTAACCCCTTCCTTCTCGCTCCCGTGAAAATGACGGGTTGAGGTTTCACCCTCTATTTCTCGCTCCCGTATATTCCTCTATTTCTCGCTTCAGTAATAACGCGCCAGTACGAATAAAACTAATTCATTTTTTTGCCGGAAAACATTTTATTTCTCATTTTACACACCAGATGGCATTATCAGGGTATTTTTAAGGTAATTGTAGATAGTTAGCTTATTTTAAACTAGTTGTGAGCAAATATCAAATACGTAATAGAAATACAAAAGCTAAAAAAATAGGCACTTTTATGACCGTTTTCTTGAAAATTAAACGATCGTTAAGGGGTTAAAGGCCATTGGGAACCTGAAAAAAATTTATAATTAAAGGAGAAAGTATTTTCATTAGAAATCCAGCTACCTCACCGCAATGTAGCAACAAAACTGCTCGCAACTTCAACTACGGCTGAAAGTTTATATATAAATCAGCACAGAAAGGAGAGAAAACTGGTATAAAAATCATTTCTTTTGAGTTGATTTTATAGAGTAAAATTTCTATGTCTAATAAAAAAAATTTGTGAATTTCAACATGCATGTATAGGATTGTCTTTTATTCAAGAAAAAGTAAAAAGGTGAGGAATAGTTTATAATTAAGAATAGTAAGATCTTATTTTACTCCTGCTAAATAATATAATTAATAATAATAATTTTTAAGGAAAAAAAAAACTAGTGGTTGCTGTTGTCTTAATATTTGCTACTTGTCAATAATATTTGACGGATCATGGGTTAGAGTCCCTCTGCCGTCAGGCTAAGAGTGGAAGGTTTTCCTGTCTATGTAACGTAAATTTGTGTTAATTCTACCAAGAAATCCTCCCCGAAGGCAAATTTCTCCCAGTACTTGATCCAGGATTTCCTTTTCTTCTGGATTGGGTTCAAAATTACAAGGTTACCGAGTTAAACATTAGTAGCCGTAAACACAAAATTGGGTCTGCTGTTCAACGATGGTTATAAAATTAAATTGGTTTAAGAAAATTAAATTGCAGATAACAAAACCAAAAGTTTATTAATTAAAAATTGATTATTTATTTAATAATTTATTTAATCTTTTCTTTAAAAAATGTTTTAATTTAATACGTAACATATATAAAACCTATTTAATACTCACAGTTTCTAAAAATAATATTTAATTTCAATTTATAATTTGTGCCCACTTTTCTTGTACAGTTTTGACATCAGTTTTTTTTTTTTTTTTTCGTGGAACAAAATAGTAATAATAATGATAATAATAATAATAATTCTGCTATATACAGTTTACAACAAAGAGAAAAAAGCTATTTAGTTAAAGTTTAAAGCAAAAATTAACATTGGTAAAATATTTGCACAAAACAAAAGAAATTAAAGCTCCGATCCTATCGCCATCATCCTGTGATTAAAACAGTTTCGGTTTAAGTTAAAAGTAACACGCTCATTACATATTCAGCTTAAATTTGATTCAATTTATCAATCATATAAATAATATTACCTTATCAATTGTACAAATACTTTTACCTTATTAATTCAATTTATCAATTATTATAATTGATACCTGACAAAAAGTATAACACCTATACTTTTTCTAATAAGAGTTTTGGGCAAATTTGCTTTCATTATTAAAGGTTTGTTCTAATTATTAAAATTTATTATTAAAATTGTTAAGTTAAAAGTCACGCGCTTAAAACAGTTTCGGTTAAAGTTAAAAGTTACACGCTCATTACACATTCAGCTTAAATTTGATTCAATTTATCAATCATATAAATAATATTACCATATCAATTATGTAAATACTTTAACCTTATCAATTATTATAATTGATACCTGACAAAGAGTATAACACCTATACTTTTTCTAATAAGAGTTTTTGGCAAATTTGTTTTAATTATTAAAGGTTTGTTTTAATCATTAAAATTTATTATTAAAATTGTTAAATAATTCAATTTATCAATTATTATAGTTGATGCCTAACAAACAATATAACACCTATACTTTTTCCATGGCGGAGTTTTTGCGAATTTTCTTTAATTCTTAAAGATTTGTTTTAATTATTAAATTTATTATTAAAGTATCAAAATTATATATGTTTTAATTATTAAAATTTAATGGCAATTGGATTTCTTTATTTTTTTTTCATTCATTTCACTTGTTTTCATTATCATTATTTTTTTGTCGTAAAAATTATCTTTTCTTTCCTAAATACTATTGTTTTTTATAACTCCTAGAATTTAATGAAATACTAACTTGGTTCTATGAACACTGTTTCTTAAATAAAGCATTTATAAAGTCCATCCACCTTAAAAAGACAATTGATATTTGGAGGGATCATTTAAAGTCGTCTGTGTTACTGACACCTTTTTTTTTTTTTTTTTTTTTTTTTTTTTCAGGAGAAAAACTATTTGTATGATATAGTGGAAAAAATATTTTTAACATTTTCTTGTGAAATTTCTTTTTTAAATAAAGGGATTGTACTTGAATTTGGCCTTCAATTGTCTGCTTACGGTGGACGGACTATTTAGGGTTTATTTCGTTAAGCATAATTGCCAGCTTTTCCTTATTCAAAAATTTTGTCGCTTGACACACGACACGAGTAACACGAAAAGTAATTAAATTGAAAGATTTAGATGTAATCACTATTTGAAAGCATTTATTTATCAGATCTAAAAAATTATAAACACTAAAAAGAAGAAAAAAAATGCAAAAACTGGTAAACGAAAACCAACTCATAATAGCTTGTTTTTCGGGAAGACTTCTTCTTTCAAGGAACTACAGCCTGTCGCAATCCTCTATCCGTATAGAAAGTCTTCAGAAAAGTCATTCCCTAATTTCTCTTTCGGGATGATTTTTTAAACAGTTGAAACATATACACCAGATCATTATTTTTTTAATAGTTTATAATTTAAACTGCTGATTAATAGTTTATAATTTAGAATAATAAAAGTTTATTTAACTTCTCCCGAAAATCAGTTATAAATTAAATGGTTTTACTACCAGTTTTTTCTCGTTTCCGTCTTACTTTCAGATCGATTCCTTATGACTGAGCCTCTCCGGTCTTTTTTTAAATTTAAATTATTTGAGGTCAATATTAGTTTAAACAAAATTATCCATCTTATTACCCGTCGAGGAATCCTGTAAAATTGACATGACTTATTATTGCTCTAATTGCATAAGTTTTAGTGTTCAGCTTAGATTTTCGAAGAAATCGTATTTATACGATTTCAGAGAAAAATAAAACCATAGGAGTTTTTTGTGGTTTTCCTCTCCTTTTAACGCAAATACTAGCTAATTCCACTAAGTTCCCTTACCTTCTGGATTGGGTTCAAAATTACCAGCCTACGGAGTTGAACATTATAGTCGTACACTCATAATTGGGTCGGTTGTCCCACGCGGGTTATAGAATATAAAATAAAATTTCTCATTACCTTTAGCCTATACGAGTTGAAACTATATGTTTCTCAGCATATAAAATTCCAACTCTAGTTAAACCTCGCGAATTAATGCATCTTTCTATATTTCCCAGCTCAGTAGGTAAAAGAACATGCATTGCACAGTTGACGAGGCCAAGGGAATATGTCTTTTTCCCTATGGCAAGCAAGAATATCCCACTGAAGACATGGATGAGGTTTATCCAGGAATATACATTGGGAATTCAGCTTCTGCCGCCAATTTAGCCGAACTCAAAGCCAAGAATGTTAAATATGTTCTAAATTCTGCATTTGGAACAGACAGTTCACTGAAAATGGTGCACGTTCTTTCTGAGAAAGACTATACTCAATCTGGAATAAGTTTTCTTGGAGTTCCGGCTGTAGACCACATGTCTTATTCTATAAGTGAACATTTTAATGAAGCTTTGGTGTTCATAAAAGGAGCCGTAACCACGGAGAGGAGTATTTTGGTGCACTGTGTAGAAGGAATAAGTCGTTCAGCAACTTTAGTGTTGGCTTATTTGGTGAAAGAAGTTGGCATGAATCTGCAAGAAGCTATAAGAAGTGTGCGTCAACGGAGAGAGATCTTACCTAATGATGGATTCTTGTTGCAGTTGTGTATTTTAAATGAAAGTAGAAATAAAAAGTTATGAATAGTTACAGATATTTCAGTGTTTAAAATTTTTTTATCAGTCTTTTAATATGCTCAACGTTATGTGAAATGTGTCCGCTATATACTCAGAGATGCCAACTGCTCCGGACAAGCCAAAATAATTTAAAAAACGGTAAATAACTACAAAGTAAATTTTGCAAACATTTGACTATTTTTACTTGCTTTTTAAAAGGTATGGCATGACATAAGTACTTCTTCTTTATTTAATTAAACTGGGCACCTGGGCCGCGAAGCTGCCCCTATCCCATTCATCATCAAATTACATACAGTAAGGTAAAATACATTGATTTGGCAAACATTATGGCAGCCATAAAAATCAAGCCGTTTGCTTGTAAAATAATAAAACAATGAAAAAATTCAATATGAGAAATTGACGTTTTGACAAATGATTCAATATGACAATTTGATTCAATATGACAAATTGACGACATTAGAAATATTGATTGTAGACTTAAATTAAAAATAAAGATAAAACATGATTTGATATGTAAAAAAATTGATTTTTGAAAAATGAAAGACATAATTAATGACTTAAGTACAATAAATTGGAGAATTATATAAGCCTACGAATTATTTAAAAAAAAGTGGTGGATAAAAATCTACTAAATTGAATTTATTAAACCAAAAATCACAATTAATAAACTGCCACTTTAAAATATATATTTGCTGTCCAGAGCAAGTTGGCATCTCTGTATACTGTGGGGTTTTATAACTATCGACTATATCAACTTCATCAATCAAAATGTACCTCATGGTAGAATAAAGTTAATGTTATTTATATTCTTCTATACTAGTGATTTGGTATTTAATATTTGTAGTGGTAGATACACCACATTACTCCCCATCCAGAAATTTTTATCTGTGATAGAATTCGATGAACGATTACCACTAGTTGATTCATGCTGTTTATATATTTGTATCAATTTTGCTCATTATATTTTTTCTTCATGGCATTTCGCTCATTAATTTTCCCCCTCTTCATTATTATTATATTTTTTTTTATATAGTATTTAGCTCATTTTTTTTCTCAATGTGTTTATTAACCGGAAGACTTTATTTACTTCACCGATTCCCCCCCCCCTTCTTTGAGCAATATATTTTTAGCAAATCAACTGTTTTATTGGGGATCCATCCATCATTATTGGCAAGATCATATCACGTCCGGGTCACCAAAGAGGGGATTTATAATTATTAACTATGTCAACCTTCGTCTGTCAAAAGGTACCTCATGATGGAATTAAGTTAACATGTCTTATACACTAGTGATTTGATATTTAATATTAGGGATATTTTTAAAACTCACTCAAGGGAATACTAAGTGTCCCCAATTCTCTGCTACATAAGATGTGGCAGGAGGAAAGCGTTAATACATTTATGTTTATGAAGCAACACATTAAAATCATACGTTTTTTTTTCTTAATTGTTATTTTTAAAGAAGAAGACAAGTGTGTATGCGTGTATATAAACTAACGCATTCTTGATAATTTTGTGCATTCGGACAAACAAACTTAACTAAAAATAAAAGTTTGAAAAAATCTGTAGCTTTCCGAACAAAACTAATTTCAAAATCGAAATCTTCACACCCAAAATATGTAAGCTCAAGTACTTGCATAAATGTAACGAAAAATAGATTGAGAAACTGAAAAAGTAATAAAACGAATAAAAAATTCGGTACTTTTTAATTTCGCCGACACGGGCAATAAAGTCACCAATGTAAAGTCACCGAGCAGCAGTAAATTCAGATGTTTTCTTTTTTTTTTTTTCGCTTAGTATATTCAAAGACTCTTAATATTTCAGGCCGTTGCGTATTATTTTTTACGGTGGTAGTGGACTAAAGCAAAATTATTTTAAAAAGAACATTTTATTTTTAAAAATTATGAGAACTTTAACATATGTCAAGACGACCTTTTATAGATCTGTTTAAATTACTTGTGTTTAGTGACGGACAAAATTCTTCTTAACCCTTTTTATTGACTGTAATTTATTAACCCTTTGCACTCCGATGTCCCCGCCAAGGCACCATCAACAGTCACCACTTTAAAATTAAGAAATTTCATACCTTAATAATTAGTAACCACATTATTTAAAGAATTTCAAAATTGTATAACAATAGTATATTATGCATTTTAATTGCTATAGTGATGGTATTAGATCAATCAGCGTTTAAAAGTACTCGGAATGCAACGGGTTAAAATATAAATACATTACCCTTGCTATTACTAATAAAACTATTTTCCAAAAGTACGGAGAATTCGTAGTAATTGTCTCCATAGATAATAGTCTCTATATTTTTTAAATAAATAAATTAAATAAAATCGCTGAATTTACTTGCACAATTGAAATGAAAAAGAGCAAAATTTTCTTTAATTATTTATTTTTTAATTAAACATTTAAAATTAATGCTAATTAAGAACTAATACCACTAAAGAAAACTGTTACCGTAAAATACAGGTGTTGGCACCTATAACTGTCCCATAGCAATCAACTTTTACCTATTAACGCATATATATGTATGAATATCTAATGTTTGTGTGTTTAACCATTTAAAAAATACAAAGTATAATTCCGCTTAAAATTGTAGTTCAATTTTCCTTTTTACTGCCACTGAGAAAAAGGCTTAAAGTTGGCAGGTATACAGTATTTCAATGAGAAAAAATTCAATTGAAATTATAACTATAGTAACAAGTTTGCGTAAGCTTTAATAAAAGTTTGCTAGTTTATTCCTAAAATTTCATTTTTTATTAGCTGAAATATATCACTCTTGGGCTGCAATAGTGGTACAACTCAAAAAACACGCGTTTTGGACTAAGAACAGGTGTAAATATGAAAATACACACATATGTATTGAATCATATCTCAAACGTTGCCGTTTGCAATTATAAAGCACTCAACTACAGGCAAAGTATAGACGGAATGCGTTTTGGACGTGAAGAACATAACTTAGTTAACAAAACTTATTTCCATAAATAAATATTTATTTAGGTTTCGTAATTTTGTACTATAAAACCACTAGTAATTTATTGAAACTTAGGATTTCAGTTCATTTTTAAACAACCTTATACCCCACTTTTTTTTTTCTTTCTTCGATTCGTCATCGATCAAAAAATGATACTTTTTAGAGATTTCAAACCCACTCAATACAGAATTTTTTGACCGGTAAATCTTGTTTACGAGTTTTAAAATACTTATTTTTCAAGTTGTATAGCATAGTTTAAAAAAGAAGAACGAAGGACTCAGAAAGCACAATGACACAAGTTGTTAGACGTTTTTATGATTTCTCAATCTGCGCTTAAAATCACTTGATATCGACATAAATAAAGTTTGCGTTTTCCAGAAATATAAATTGCGAAATATTTTTTTCCACCCAGAAACTGTTATGGCCGAATTTAAGTCACGTATAACTCAGGCGCCACAATTGTGTAATGATTTATGAGATGTATCAAGTTATTAATCTTTTAAATTCAAGATTCACCCATCTTAGTAAAAAGAAAAAGAAAAAAACAGTGAGTTTTTAAAGTTTTCCTTTGGATTATTTTTGTAATGTTCCTTCTCAAATTCTTCTAGTTAAGATCAAAACATGTTTTAAAAATGAGACCATCACTGAAAAAAATATTCTTTCTATCATGTGTAAAAAAAAATACCTCACACCATTTCGTAAGTTTCATACGACTATTAAAAAATTTACAACTTCGTTATTTGTCACATAAAACTATGGATTACAGTTTAACAACTTTAGTAGGAGGCTTCTATTTTTTTTTCCTTGATTGAAATGTAGATTTGATATCGTTCTAGAATTTTAATTTTTTTACTGGGATAAATTAGATCTATATTTTCCTGCTTTTTCTTACATTACAATTTTTAATAAATAGCATTATTGTTTACTATTTGCGAAAATAAGGTAGGACTGAAATATTCTGACTAGCAGTTCTATATTTATTCCGAAAATTAGCATTCTCGAATTGCGGAAGGTTAATAAATTTCCTTCATCTTTTTTCCTTCCCTAATCAACCACTCTTGTTGTTACTACTGTCAAATTAACAAACAAATTCACGTTAAAATTAATAGGAATATCTCCTATAAAGATACTAATTTATTATTTTGAGGCCTGGTGGGACAGAGTTTTAAAATACACTGGTGGACAAAATTAAGAGATGGAAAGCATTTTCGCACATTCATTCGCACATGCAAGATACCCGCACACCGCACCATGTGTTAGACAATGGTTCCTTGAATGCCCAGAGGTACAGGCAGGAGGTCCTAGAGCCCTATGTGCGTCTTTTCAGGGGCGCTGTTGGCCCTGAGGAGTTGGCTTTTATGGACGACAATGCGCGACCACATAGGGCTCTCATGGTTGATGAGTATCTGGAAAGCGAGGATATTCAACAAATGGATTGGCCAGCCAAATCCCCTGACCTGAATCCTATTGAACGTGCTTGGGATGCTCTTGGGAGAGCTATTGCGAGGCGCCAACCTACCCCCAGAACCTTTCTGGAGTTATAAATTGCTCTCGTGGAAGAATGGGAGATTCTTCCACAAGTCCTCCTTAACTCCTAACTTTTATTGTCATCTTTTATCCTTAAGTTCAGACTACATTGGCTTTAATGGCAATAGGTCTTGCCAGTGAATGGCACTTTCATTTTTGTTTTGCATACTTTATTATCATGAAATGAGCTCTATCCATACCAAATTTCATTTATTTATATTCAGTATTTTTTTAGATATTTGGGAAAATGTCTTCCATCTCTTAATTTTGTCCACCAGTGTAGAAGGATTTTATTTGAAAAATACTAAGTAGCGGTGGTCACAGATGTGAAAAATTAAGGATATTCGCCTTCTAATTGTTACCACTACTGAAATTTTCTTTAATTCACTTCTTCCTTAATTAGTTTGTAGTTCTCCACCGTTTTTTTAATTATTTTGTTGAATCCGGTTCAGTTGGCAACTCTGTATACATATTACTTCATTAAAAACTTCATTCGCTTCAAAAAAATTACCTATCGAAAATAACAGTCGACATATTTCGAGCGCTCAAAAAATAGACACCCATTTTCAAAACTTGCCAGACATGAATGAGAAGAAGCAAGAGTTGTTTGAAATAAAACGTAAAGTTGCCTACAAAAATGGAAAAATATGGGGAAAACTAGAAAAAAACTACAGTAGCCGAGAGAGAGAAAAAAAATATCGTATGCGAGAAATCATCAATTGCAACCAATCTTAGGCATAAAATCAATTTCGACAATACCAAAATTATTTCCGCCTTAGTCGCATCACTCATCTTGATATCCTCAAATCTTTTTTTATTCATATGAATGCTGATTCCCTTGTGAACGACATTAGTTCCTCACCATCACTCCATAGCGCTTGGAAATGCATTTTACTCTGTTTTGTCCTTCTCGACCCTTGTAGTTCCAGTTCTGTTTTTCATCTTTTTTTGTTTATCGGCTACTGTGGTTTTTTTCTAGTTTTGTTTTCTTACCTTTATTTTTCAATTTTTCGTTAGCAACTTTTTTTTTATTTTTATTTTATTTCAAATCATTTTTGTTTCGTCTCATTCATGCTTGGTTAAGTCTTAAAAACGAACGCCTATAACATGTCAACTGCTATTTCCAATTTTTAATTTTTTGAAGAGAATGAAGATTTAAATCAAGTAATATCTTACAATTTCAGTTTCTTAGGTTTATTTATTTATAGTCTATATAATTAACGATAGTCTCATCATTTACAATGTGGAACATATTTTTTGTCACATTTAAACAAGTATAGTATCTTACCTAATTCAGATGTGAGGATTTCAAATCTGAAATCAGTTTTGTTCGGTAAGCGACAGATTTTTTTTAAAAATTAGTTTATGTTTTTGTTTGAATGTACAAATTTATAAAGGACGTATAGATTTGTATATTTACAGATACTGCTCGTTCCTTTGAAAATAACATTCAGGGCAAAAAATACATGACTTTTGCGTATCGGTTCATAAACTAAAATATATTATCGCTTATTTACCTCCCCCGACGTAGAAGAAAAGTGGGGACGCCCAGTATTCACTCTAGTTAATTTTTTAAAATAATTCTAGTTAGGAATATAATATTAAATTGCATAAAAACTGTAACACGTACTGGAAAATCGATTGCAGTTTTGAAATCGGCGACGCTACATGCACAATACTATAAAAAAAATTCAATAAATATTGCTACCACTTTTTAATTTTTTCCAGGTGCGTGTGAACCCTGCTGGATTGAGATTTATGGATTGCATATGAATAATTTAAACCGAATATACATAGGACAATGGTTTCCAACTGGCAGCCCGGGGGCCACATCCGGCCAACGAAGCTTTTTTTTGTGACCCGCGAACTAAAATATATTAGTTGTCATTTTTTTGTGGACAATTTTCGTAACAAATCTGTAAGGGTTTAAAATACTTATCTCGTTAATAAAAACCTAATTTCTTCGTTTCTGTGAAATTGAACATACCAATGGTGAAAAANATATTCGTCTTCTAATTGTTATCACTACTGAAATTTCTTTAATTCACTTCTTCCTTAATTAGTTCGTTGTTCTCCACCTTTTTTTTAAAATTATTTTCTTGAATCCGGTTCATTTGGCAACTCTGTATGCATCTAACTAACTAGATTGAAAACTTCACTCGCTTCAAAAAATTACAAATCTGAAATAACAGTCGGCATATTTCGAGCGCTCCAAAAACAGACACCCATTTTCAAAACTTGCCAGACGTGAATGAGAAGAAGCAAGAGTTATTTGAAATTAAACGTTAAGTTGCCTACGAAAATGGAAAAATATGGGGAGAACTAGAAAAAAACTACAGTAGCAGAGAAAGAAAAAAAAAGAAAAATATTGTATACGAGAAATCATCAATTGCTGGAATCTTAAGCATAAATTCAATTTCGACAATACCAAAATCATTTCTGCCCTACTCGCATCACTCATCTTGATATCCTGAAATCTTTTTTTATTCATATGAATGCTGATTCTATTGTGAACGACTTTAGTTCCTCACCAGCACTCCATAGCGCTTGGAAATGCATTTTACTCTGATTTGCCCCTCTCGACCATTGTAGTTCTAGTTCTGTTTTTCATCTTTTTTTTGTTTATCGGCTACTATGGTTTTTTCTAGTT
Organism: Parasteatoda tepidariorum; assembly: GCF_043381705.1. Lineage (NCBI taxonomy): Eukaryota > Metazoa > Arthropoda > Arachnida > Araneae > Theridiidae > Parasteatoda > Parasteatoda tepidariorum. The sequence goes on from NC_092206.1 coordinate 73,202,355, forward strand.
TTGTTTTCTTACCTCTATTTTTCAATTTCTCGTTAGCAACTTGATTTTTTGTTTTATTTCAAATCATTTTTGTTTCGTCTCATTCATGCTTTGTTAAGTCTTAAAAACGAACGCCTAATAAAAAACTATTATGTAAAAAACTAAATATTAATATAATTTCTAAAATATTAAATAAAAAACATGTCAACTGTTATTTCCAATTTTTAATTTTTTGAAGAGAATGAAGATGTTAATCAAGTAATATCTTACCGTTTCAGTTTCTTGGGATTATTTATTTAAAGCCTATATTGTTAACGAGAGTCTAATAATTTACAGATAGAGAACAAAATTTTTGTTACATTTATACAAGTATTTGATCTTAATTGATTCAGGCGTGAGAATTTCAAATTTAAAATCAGTTTCGTTCGGTAAACAACATATTTTTTTTCGAAATTAGTTTTTTTTTTTTTTTTTTTTTTTTTTTTTTTTTTTNTTTTTTTTTTTTTTTTTTGAAAGTGCAAGTTTATAAAGAACGTACAGATTTGTATATTTACAGATACACTTGTCTGCTCACTACTTTGAAAATAACATTCAAGGCAGAAAATACATGACTTTTACGTATCGCTTCATAAACTAAAATATATTATCGCTTATTTACCTCCCCCGACGTAGAAGAAAAGTGGGGACGCCCAGTATTCACTCTAGTTGATTTTTTAAAAAAATTCTAGTTAGGAATATAATATTAAATTGCATAAAAACTGTAACACGTACTGGAAAATCGATTGCAGTTTTGAAATCGGCGACGCTACATACACAATACTATAAAAAAATTAAATAAATATTACTACCACTTTTTAATTTTTTCCAGGTGCGTGTGAACCCTGCTGGATTGAGATTTATGGATTGCATATGAATAATTTAAACCGAATATACATAGGACAATGGTTTCCAACTGGCAGCCCGGGGGCCACATCCGGCCAACGAAGCTTTTTTTTGTGACCCGCGAACTAAAATATATTAGTTGTCATTTTTTTGTGGACAATTTTCGTAACAAATCTGTAAGGGTTTAAAATACTTATCTCGTTAATAAAAACCTAATTTCTTCGTTTCTGTGAAATTGAACATACCAATGGTGCAAAAAAATTTATTTCTCAGGTGTTGCATCCAAGAAAATATTTATTCAAATACAAAAATAATCGTGTATGTTGCTCTTTTTTATTTCATTTTTTTTTTTTTTGTATTTTGTGAATATAATTTAGCATGTGTGTATCAGAAATTTTCTCGAAGATATTCTCCGATTTAACTTTTTGAAACCACTCATTTTGGACGAAAATATTTACACAAACATTTGTAAATTTTAAATTTAAAATGTAAAAATCTATTCTCTGGTGGTTGCAGCAGACAAACCTCAATTTTCTCATTGAACATTTTGTGTGCTACTATGTAAGTTTTAATATCAACCTTTTTGAAATTTTATATCTTAGCAATTAGATATGTGTTGCACATTAATTGCTTAACACATAGGTGCACATTTAAGTTATTGTAACCCGAATTTTTTAATATGCAATTAGATATTTTTAAAAATCTACTTCTTATTTTAATTTGTAATGCAATACTTTTGTTTTGCACAACTTGGTAAAAATCTGACAGTAATATTTAATGTTCATTGATAGTCTATATTATAGAACAGGGTTCGCCAACCTGCCGCTCGCGAGCCACATGTTCCCTTTTCATTTTTGTGCTATTATATTTTAAAAAATTATTATCATTCCGTATGTGTTTCAAAATGTCTTTCAAATTACTGAGAACAAATATGAAAGATTAAGTGCAACGTTGTTCAATTCAAGGGGAGTTTACCATTTCCAATATAATTATGACACAAAAAGCATCTGGAGAATTAAAATTAATAGAGATGCAAGAAGATCAAGCTCTACAACTAAAATGTAAAACATAAATCCAAACACAGATCAGTATTTTCTAACCAGCATCTCAAAAAATTTATGAGAAGTGCTGTCACCAATTATTCACCAAACTTTAAAGAATTACCAAGAGAAGTGAAATGAATGTGTTTAATTTTTAATATTTAAATTCAATACACATATTTTTTACTTTTACTTATATGTTCTCAATAAATATAATTTATGTAAAAGAAAAATTTTTAATAGCATTTTTGCATACCTTTTAAATACGTATTTAATTGCAGCTCTGGAAAAATTTCAAATTTTGAAAAATGGCTCGACTATTAAGGAGCTTGGCCACCCCTGTTATAGAAGATCAATGAAAAGAAATTCACAGATGTTTCCTTTGTGTTTTTTATGGTAGATTTTTTACACTCTAACTACTTATAATATCGGAGAAGCGTGATCAGTTATTTAACCTCTTAAGCGGTCATCCCTGCACAGCCACGTGTATTTTAATCTAACTGTCAACTCTTCTGCTACATGACGTCTACACGCGTGAACTAAAGCTGATAAATATTTTTCAAGGGTGCGTTTTTTAGTGGATTTAAAGTCGCTCCAATATTGTTTAGCGTAAAAGTTATTTTGAGGAAGCTCATCTATGAAAGTAAATCAGGCGTATGCGTCCCCCTTTTTTTTCTAATAAAAACGTGCTGTGGTTGAGAAAAAGACAAGCGCGGGAAAAGATAGTCTCCTGGCGCCAGGAAACACCCTTAAAATGAGGGACAATAGGGGTAAAAGTGTCGCTGACGGAAAGTTACAAAAATTGGAAAAGACCTGAGAAAGGAAAATAAATTCTGTTCAAGCGATTGCATGATCTTTGTTCCAGATATCGTCAGATACCGAGTAGTTAGTTTGTCAGCCATCTTTGTCCGACTCTTTTAAATCATTTGATAATACTCGTTGAAATATTAATATGGAGCAGACAAATTGGAAAATCTGGATAAATACAAACTATTGTTATCATTTTGCAAAGTATCTGCCTAATTGGACTAGTCTCAAGTAAATATTTCTAAGAATCAGCCTTATACTTTTTAGCCAAACAGATACTTTATATCTAATAAGAAAATATATCATTCATTGCTCAATCATTTTGCAAAGTATCTGCCTAATTGGAAAAGTCTCAAGTAAATATTCCTAAGAATCAGCCTTATACTTTTCAGCTAAGCAGATACCTTTTGGCTAATATGAAAATATATCATTCATTGCTCAATCATTTTGCAAAGTATCTGCCTAATTGGAAAAGTCTCAAGTAAATATTCCTAAGAATTTTGGCTAATAAGAAAATATATCATTCATTGCTCAATCATTTTGCAAAGTATCTGCCTAATTGGAAAAGTCTCAAGTAAATATTCCCTAATCAGTCTTACACTTTTTAGCCACGCTACTCCCTCGCAATGTGAGGGAATTGCAGGACCAGTTGGTGAGCGCTTGGTACCAGATACCTCAGACTACCTATCAGCACCTTGTGGAATCAATACCACGGCGGGTGCTAGCAGTTTTGAGGGATAAATGTGGTCCTACATGTTGTTAGCAGGGTGGCTATAATGAAATAGCTTTTCGGTGTATTTTTTTTCGCTAAAAAAAAATCTAATTTCTTCGTTTTTGTGAAATCTAAGATACCAACGGTGCAAAAAAATTTATTTCTCAGGTTTTGCATCCAAGAAAATATTTATTCAAGAAAATATTTATTATTATTTGTAATTCAATACTTTTGCTTTGAACAACTTGAAAAAAATCTGAGAGTAATATTTAATGTTCCTTCAAACATAAAAGGGTCCTATTTAAAATTTTGACAAAGTTGCGCCCCGCCATTTGACTGGTGTTTTTAATTGTGGCCCCCGGCTTCATGTAAGTTGGAAACCCCTGTTATAGAATAGTAAATAACTAAAAAAATAAATCTCTCAGAAAATTTGATAATTTTGTCAACATTTTAATAGCTTTACCTCGAGAGATCTGGAAGAAAGTGGCGTTTCATATGAGCTGTCAAATCATTTGCAAACAGTGGTGCGAAAAATAACTCTAAATCAAATTTGCGAAATAAAGAATTATACATTAATTTAAAAACTTTGCTACCACTAGAAAAAAAATTTCCAAAAAGCGTAGAAAGTTGGCAGCCCTACTCCAGGTCTTGTTAACCTTGTAGTAGTGCATCAGTTCAGACAAAATAAATGAATAAATAAAATAAAATAAATTAAAACAAAATTATTAAATATTTTTTAGGAAAAATATGTTTACTTCAATGAAAAGTAATTTCTTTTTGTTGAAAGTTTTGTGTTCCTTATCAGTTAGAAGAGGAGTAAGGCATCTTTTTCTCTCATTTAGAACATGCATTGCTATTTTTCTTCGCCAAATGCTTAAGGCAGCCAACCAGCCCTGTTATTAATCATTTCGTCGTACGTGATTGAATATGACGGCGGCGGATCTCTCCTAAATATTAAAACTGTAACCGAGCAAATCTCTTAGTCCTCATGACAAAGATTTATTTGTTCCTTTAAACGGTTAATTTCATTTAGGCGCCCGACTTGCAGTCTGATGGTGCTGAAAGTCTCCTGTCGTTCTAGAATCACCAGGGGTTAGATAGACCACTTGAGGTGAACAATTGGACGACATAAGTGTGGTCTGAATAACACTCATTTTTTAGTTTCTATTTGGCACTTAAATATAGAAATAGATGCCAAGAGCTGCGCCTTCTTTCCTATTTTGCTTCAAGTGTTTGCTTATGATTTATTACTAGATGAGGAATTTTGACTGTTTTCTTCAGGCAATGGATATTCAAAAAAATTTGTTGATATATGTAACATGTTTTTTTTCTTCCTCAAATGGGAATTGAAGAAAATTGTTTGTAAACAGAGCAATTTGTTTATAAAAAGTGATGTTCTTTATACTCTCATAATTGTAAACATTCTTAAGAAAAATATCTTGAAATAATAGACTTATTTTCTGTAAAGAATGATTCTAAATAAACCTATAATAAATATTAAAGTAATATAGAAAAAACCATACTTCGGAAAGTGAAATGGCTTGAATGATATTTATAATCGAATGTAACAATTAGCTAAAAAAAAAGTGGCGTAATGCTATCACCTTTTTGAACATACCGGAAAAAAAAAGTGTGCTGAAACAATTGATTTGTCAGTTGAAAGAATGGATAGATTTTTAAACTTTGGTATTAAAGACTGTTTTGTAATACGAATTGTTACTCCAATAAGAGGTTAGAGTGCTCGCCTCCTGATGAGGTAACCCAGGTTCGAGTTCCAGCGGCAGCTTGTTGATACGAAGTCTACTCCCGGCTTGCACCGACCACAGTGCTGACGTACAATATTCGCAGTGGTAGACGGATCACGAATTAGAATCCCCTGTCGTCGAGCTAACCATGCGAGGTTTTCGTTGTTTTCCTCTCCATTTAAAGCTCCCGCGGATTAGTTCCGTCAATGAAGTTTTCCAAGATGACTGGTTTGTTCCAATAATTGATGAGTTCCCTTGTCTTCTGGATTGGTTTCAAAATTTCAAGGTTATGGAGTTAAACATTGATAGTCGTAAACTCATAATTCGGTCAGCTGTTCAACATACATATTCCTCTTCACTCCGAATTGCAGCATAGGGCTTCTATTATAGCTTTCCATCTCACTCTATTTGTGGCCAGATATTTTTCCTCTCTTCAAGTTTTTCCAATTTTTTTCAATTCGTTTATAATTGTCTTATGCCAAATATTTTTAAGTCTTCCTCTTTTTCTATTGGCATGAGAATTCCAATCAAAAACTTGTTTTACTTAAAATATTTTAGGTTTTTACGTAGAGCATGACCAATATATATCCATTTTTTAATATCCAGATTAATCAGTTTCTGTTCGGCTGTTTAATCCCGGTAATAAAATAAAATTCGTAGTGTAATCAAACTATCACGACATTTTTTATAGTTTAATTAACAATATTTTTTTATTTCCATGTACCATATTCGGCAAAATCGGTTGAGAATTATCTAGAGTTAAACAATGAACATCCCAGCAGTCCTTCTGTATCCAACAATACTTTAAGCTAGAACAAACAATACCACTCTCTTAATTTATTGGGGCTACTTTTTCTGAAAAATGCAAAATGACAACGCCGAGGGAAATTTTTCAAATTCTTCTAATTTTTCTTTCTTATCACAAGACTGTCACGATTACTATGTAAATATCGTTGGAATGGCACTCACTGTGTTTAAAATTTATAATATCGCGTTTCTCACATTCTTCATTAAAAGCCTCTCATACCACAAATATTTAGATGTCATTTATTATTAATAAATCGAAACTATCACTGAAAAAAAATTCCAGTTTTATCTTTTCCAAGAACTTTTTAGATATGAGGTTGTTATTTTACAATGCATGAGGCAAATTAGATAACGTTTTAATTCCACAACAGAATTTTTGCAACATCTGTTGGTGTTTTGTTTAATTTCAGGAGTTTTTATTTAATAAACTAATATTATTTTATTTCTCCGTTAGTTATTTTTAAACAGATACAGATTATTTTTAAAAAGATTTAAAGATTTTCGGAACTGCTGAACTGAACTGTATAAAACAGTTGTTCCCCATTTATCTTTAGGTTGAACTGTGTGGTGTTTCGATGAGGAGGTGGATTCGTAGCTGCTAATTAGTTCAAATTTTTAGGAAGGAAGAATTTATTTTTATATTTACACTGATAGTAAAAACTTTGATCTTCTATTTCTTCCATGAATTTATGAGACAGAATCATACTTTAGTATTTACTTTCAATAGTAAACTGAAAATACAGGCTATCAAAAGTTTGCTAATTTTAATTTCTTTTAATAAAATTTAGAATTTTATTTGTCAGCACTTTTTGTAATTTTAGTCACCCTTGGCAAGCCTGCAAGCGCGCTAATACTTCTTAATTGAGGGGATAGGAAGCATTTTAAAAACTTGGTGCTTTGTACTAGAATTAAATTGTACAAGGAAATTCTCACTAATCAAACAACGTTTCGCCGAAATATAAGTGGTAACGAAATTTATACAACATAATGTGCTTCGTTCGATTTGCAAAAATTATGTTATAAACGCGTTCTTAATCACCACAATAACTCGGTAAATACATATGCATGAATTAATTATTTTCTCTCATTTTTTTTTTATTATCAGTGGTTGCGAAATCAAGGACAAGTGAGGACCAACTTGCTTCAATAATTAGTTTACAGGGTTCGTAGGGTCCTCAAAAAATGGCGGCAATATTGTTAACAAAAAGTTTAAAATTTCTCTCTGTTAGCTTTTACTTAAAACTTAACGATGCAAAATCGGAGATTTCGCTAATAAACTTAATATCCGACAGGGATAGCCTGGTTGGTAGGGCACTGGGCCCAAGTCCAAGAGTTTTTGGGTTCGATCCCAGCCGGCCAAAGACTCCCTGTGTAGTTAATGGTGACTGATGCACGTTAAATCTGTCGAGTCGTGAAGTCCTCCATGCTCCCATAACAAATCAATACCTCTGGGGGTACTGATCCAGGAGTGGATTGGATTCAAAATTACAAGGCTACGAAGTTGAACATTAGTAGTCGTAAACTCAAATTGAGTCGTCTGTTTAACGACGGATATAAAATAAAATAAACTTAATATAATTTGGAAATGTTAAAAACGGTAACGAATGCGAGTTTAATAAAATAAAACTTCTCTTTTTTTAACTTTTTCGACCTACATTTAAAATGTATTAAGACTGCATGAACCCTGCAGTTTACTACGCTACTTGCACAATTTTTGGCAAACCACTGGGAGCCTCAGGGCTGAGAGTCATATATATCAAGACGGAAAAGAGTAAAAACTGGTAACAAAAATATTAGTTTTGACATGTTTAAGGGAAAAATAAAAAATCCATGACTACCAGAAGTTTTTAACGGGTACAATGCATCTATAGGACCTCTTTTTCCTCAAGAAAATTATGATAGCGATGAATAGTTTATTGTTAAGAATAGAATTACTCCTCCCGAAAATCATCTATTATTGCAATGGTTCTACAACCAGATCATTCTCTTTTCCGTATCACTTTCAGGTCGGGGGAACCCTGATATGATCATAAATGTACTTTCTTACTGATTACTATTGTTCTATAACTAGCATAGTTAGTGGAAGGAAAAAAAAAGGACCATACACACGATTAAACCTCATAAACCTAGAAAACGAACATTTTTTTTTTTAAGTCTTAAAATTCAAATCAATAAAATTCAAATTTTTATTAAAAGATATTAAAATTAATAATTTTCTAAAGTGTTTTTTTTATAGATTAATTTGAGTAAATGCAAAGAATGTTTTTGCCTTTAGCACTTAACTGAACGTTTATTAGATCTTATATATGTGCTATTTTTAATACATCGTGGTGATTAATTAGCGTCACTGTAAATCAAATTTTGGAAATTAAAAATAAAATGAAGCTCAAAATGTATGAACATTTTAAATTTTCCAGAAATATCTACTATTGAAATAAAAGATGTTGGCATTCATGGTTGTGTGTAATCTAAACCAGCGGTTCCCGCGTGGTGTTCCGCGGAACCTTAGTGTTCCGCTAATTAGTAATTTATATACCCAGTGATGAGTTTTGAAACATCTGATTATGTTGAATCATTCGGTTGTACAGTACAGAACCCGTTATCCGGAAATCAGAAAACCGGGAAACCAAAAAACCGGAACGAAATTCGATAAATTTTCCCGCCATTTTTGAAAAAAAAATTTTTTTTCCTTAAAAGACTTTAGGATTTTTCTTTCTTTTTTGAAAGATGTTTACCTTACCTTACCATCGTTTTGGAAATAATCATTAGTGTATTACTTCATCGTTTTTTCTTCTTTTTAAGATTATTTCCAAATTTTTTTTTTTAGTTGGGTTTAACAATAAAAAAAACGGTTTTTTGTAGCGATTCAGAAAACCGGAAAAATCAGTTATCCGAAATAGCGATGGTCCCGATCGTTCCGGATAATCGGTTCCCTACTGTATTTATGAAATTATTTCAAATGCCAATGAAATAGAAATGGCATTTTTTTATAAGAAAATATAATATTTGTTACATTGAATAAATTATGAAAAGAGCAAGCATTTATAAAATATTGCATTAGTATTTTCTATCGCACTTTTTAAATCAAAATAAATTAATTAAATTTTTTAATAAAAAAATATGTTTCCCTAATAACCATTTTCAACGTTTAAGTTTTCATTTCGAAGTAAATTATAAGTAGGCTTATTTTATTCAATTTCAGCTTATGCATATTTACCAGAAACAAATTAATAACTAGACTAGATATAGCACAAGGGCTGCAAATTTTACTGTCAGTTATCAAACCTAATATAAAATTATTAATATTACCAAATTTTTAATATTACGACAGAAAATTAAAAAATCTAATCTCCTTTAATTAAAAAATTAAAATATAGTTATTTATAGGTTATAACGTTCACTATAACTTGATAAACTTTATTTACAAAGTCGGGGTTCCATCGAAAGAAGGTTGATTATTCAGGGTTCCGCTACCCTAAAATAATTGGGAACCGCTAATCAAAACTGCTAAAAAACTCGATGCTCTGAAAAAAAGTTAAAAGCATTAAAAAAAAAACTCACATCATCTTAATCAATCTCATTATATTTTATTTAAACTAATATCGTATTCAAAATAATCTTGTTTTATAAGAAATATATGAAAGCTATTTAGTTCATGTCAATTCTGTTATTGAAAATATAAGAAAACTTTTAGAAAGAAAAAAATAAAGATTTATTCAGGCGTTGCCCTTTACAGTTAATATATTATCCTAATATTTTACATTAATACACAATAATTAATAAACAATTTAAAAAACAAACGAAACTTGTTTTTTGTTGAACTATTAATTTAAATTTATGCGTAATACCATTCGGTAACCTCTAAAAATATCACTTAACAGTTATATTCTATCACACACCCAATAAAAAAAAAACATGAATTCTGATATTTACATAACATAGTTAATTTTAAATGTGAAAAAAAAAGATCTTCATCAAACCGGAAATGTATCTGTTGTCTTTTTTTGGGGGAATTTTTTGAATAAAGTAATTATCTGAAAACTCTTTTTTGCTCATACTGACTAATAATATGTGAATGAACTTAACCACGTTCAAATTAATTTTTCGGTATAATTGAAATTGTAATTGATATTTGTAATAAGTTGTTATTGAGTTGATTTAACCTTGAAAATTCATACGTACTTTGAAGACTGACCAACAGATGGCGCTATTGAAAGTAGATAGAGAGACAAAATAATAGGCCAGTTCTTTTGTAGATAAACGCGTTAAAGAAGTTAAGAGTTTCTTTATATTCTACTTCACTCCAAATTTTAAATCTCATCATCATTTTATTTTTATTTATTTATATAATTTATTTTCGGGATTGAGGTCGAATGCCCATCCGTCAACTTAATGTTATTAAATTATTTTGGTTGTTCCGAATGAATTAAAATACAATTTTTTAGAATAATATTGCTACTACTTTTTAAATTTTTCCTACCTCCTGGTGTAATTTAAATATTTGTAATTGATTTGTGAACATTTAAAACGAAATGGTAGTAAAACTGCATTATTACAAAGCTGCTAACTTTCAACGCTTTTGGAGAGAATTTCTTCGAATGGTAGAGCTAAGTTGAAGTTTTAATGTGTGATTCTTCGTTTTGTAAATATGATTTAAAATGATTTTCTTTACCACTGCATGGAAGTGATTTAAAAGTTTCGTAAAAAACACCTGTTTGTTCCAGGTGTCTCGTAGTAAGATTTATAAAATGTTAGCAAATCTGTCAAAAATATTGAAAGCTTTTGATTGTTATCAGTTTCTAAAATATTGCACACCAAATGTAGTAGTTGGTAGCTCCGTTTTAAGTTAGCTGCATATTTTCATTATAATAGCATTCAAAATTTATGATCACGGTCATGATTATGATATGTTGGTCAAAATTATTTAAAATTAAATTTAATAAACCGAAAATGAAATGTAAAAGTGTAAATTGTACTACCACTTTAATTATTTGAGAATAATTTTTCGACAGAAAGCGGGTGGTTTGGCAAGTATGTCATGAATATAAAGGAATTACATATTTAATAACGTTCATTCTTTCCTAGAATGGATTTATTAAATGGTAGCAAAACAATTACCGAAAAACAATCTTATGCAAGAACATATATATACTTTGACTTGGTTGAAATTCGCTATCGTAAAAATTATTTTGCTTTATATGTTTTTTGTAGTTATTCAGATATTTATTGTACTTATTTACATGTAGTGGTGGTCAAACTCATTTATAAATATAATTCATGAAGTTTAATGGAATAGCATGGGTTTCGCTACCACTTTAAATAGGAAAATAAAATCTTCCGGGGAAACGGGAAGAGTTGGCAGCTATGGGATTATGGCTCAACTAAATTTTTAACATGCACAGGGCTGCCAGCTATTGCTCTTTTTGCAAAATATTTCTTAGAGTGGTAGACAATGAAAAACTGAAGCTTTTGGAATTTTGGTTAATTTTGTCAACATTTCAAAACCCACACCACGATAGAACTGGAACGAAGTAGTTTTCTATATGAATTTTTAATTCATTCATATGTAGTGGATCCGGAAAATAATTTCAAATTCAATTTATTAAACACAGAATCATACATGTAAACGTAAAATTTGCTACCTCTGGGAGAAATTTTCCCAAAAAAGAGTAGAAAGTTGGTAGCCCTGCAAGTTTAGATTAACCCCTTAACTTGTGCGCTCGAGTTAATTCGAGCTGGCTAAACAGGCCAAACTGTGCACACTCGAGATAATTCGAGAGGCGTTGTATTTTATGCTGCTATAATTTTTCACACTAGAATATAATCGAGAATTGAAAATAACAATGTGAAAGCTAAGAAAAAAAAATCGTTTTATTGATATTTATCATTTACATAGGATTGTAAGCTATAACAGTTATTTATTCAAGAATAAAATATACAGAGATGCCAACTTGCTCCGTACAACAAATATATATTTTAAAGTGGTAGTGTATCAATTGTGATTTTTGGTTTAATAAATTCAATTTAGTAGATTTTTATCCATCACTATTTCTAAATAATTCGTAGGCTTATATAATTCATCACTTTATAGTACTTATGTCTTGCTATACCTTTTAAAAAAGCAAGCAAAAATAGACAAAAATTTGCAAATTTTTAATCTAATTTATCTAATTTGCAAAAATTGCAAATTAGTTATTTACCGTTGTTTTTAATTATTTTGGCGTGTCCGGAGCAGTTGACATCTCTTATTATAGCCTTTGTCCATAGTACACTAGTACAGTATATCAAGATTGTCCACCAAAAGAAAAGACTATGTTCTAAAGTGTGTTTTTTTACATAAAAAAATTTGGCCGGTTTTTTTCAAAAAATCTGTGCGTTAAGGGGTTAAAATAAATGAAACTATACTTTTATCCATTGCTGAATCATATTCAGTTTAGAATCCAAAATTTTCTAAATTTCAAACCCTTGCTGTCATATAATGTCTATGCATTGTTCAGTATGCTTGTAATCCTGAAAAACCGTGGTGTAAAACTATTTCGTTGCTAGTTTATTTTTCAGAGGGAGTAAAGGAACTTTGACTACCAAGATTTAACATTTATAACTTATATCTATGACTAATTTTGTTTTTTATGACAGTAATTGTTAATAATTCTTGATATTCAGGCACATTTTATTCTTTCTTAAAACTAGATAGAAAGAAAATAGTAGATCTGAAAACTTAAATTTTCAGTTAGTAGGAAGTGGCCAGTAGACTCTTATAACTTAGTGACCGCTTTTTCCTCAAAACTAATAAGTCAGTGACCGATATATTGATTAAATTATACTTTAGAAAAATTCATATTATAAATAATCTAAGGCCCTAAAAGTTAATTCAACAATAAAAGAAATATAAATGTGTGACAAAAATTAGTTAAACATACTGAAATATTTGAAAATATTTGGGGTGGTGAAATACATTTAATGTGCACATTACAACTTTGATATACGTAAAGTGTTAAAGAGTTCTCCTTCTACGTAATTCTTTCTATCACAAATGTTTTTCTGAATTCTGAAGGATCATTGGACATTTTAATAAAAGTCGCCTCTTTTTTTGTTGTTGTTGTTGATTTGCCACATGACGAATGGCTATTTTCAGGCCTAGGAAATGGTTTTACTAACAGTTTACACTGGTTGGAAGTAGTTTTGTTTAGCGATCATTAAAGTAGGGTTGTAAATGAATTTTTTTTTTTAAAGGTTGTAAATTGAGAACTATATTTTTCCGAATTCCATGTTTTAAAATATGCCAGCAAATTCTCTAATTCAAATTATTTCAGAACTGTCCGCATACCAACTACTAAAATTTTTAATTAACATTCTGGAAAATCCAACAAGCAACAAAATATGTAACCATATTGCCGAATTCCTATAAGTTCAGAACTCTCTGTATACCACCTGCTAAACTTCGCAACAAACATTCTAGAAACCCAATAAACAATAAAATATATATTATGTAAATAAATTCTTGAATTCAAACAAGTTCAGAACTGTTCGTGTACCCATCTACAAACATTCTGGAGAAACCAATGAACAAGAAAATGTTCGTTTTATAAAGATATGATCAATTTTCTTATTTATGCATCTTTTAGCTTCCAATCGATTTTATAAATTTTAAATATCACGATTTTTATTATTATGTTCTATATCTCTATTATTTTAAAAACATTGATAAAAGAAATTGGTGCCAAACAATAGCATAACTAGACTATAAAAATATCTTAACTTCAAGTTAAAACCAGTCACGTTGCAAAAGTGTAGCGCCTCTTGCAATTTGTTCTCATGAAGAATTTAACAAAATCGTTTATACGTGCTTTGGTGTCGGCAGCTATTTTGTTTATGGAAGGTCGCATTTTATTCCGTAAACTTTCTACGTTTTCTATTCTTATTTTTGTCACGTCTCTAGTTAATGTTGAAACATATTTTTCTGTCAACAACTGTTACATTCGGAATTTTAATTATTAAATAAGAAAAAATAGCCCCTCTTTATTATCGTTTGGTTTTCATGGAATATATCTTATTTCATAAATTGTTCTAAAAATAACTAAAAAATAAAACGATAAATCAATAAAACCACATGCTCGTATACCCACTCGCTTGTTTCTATCACAAATAAATAGATCACTTGTTTTATTTATTTTAGGATTATGAAAAAATTAAATATTTACGGCAAATACGTTTTAGCCAAACAGTTTGAAGGTCGATTGCTCACTAATGTTTCTGAAAGGTAATTATGGAATAGCATCTTATGGATTTATGGAACCGTCTTAGTTGCCATTTCATCATTTCCTTTTTGTTTTTCCTTTATTCATCTTTCTCTGATTGGATGGTTAATAAAAACATATACACTTATTTTGAAATTTTTTGTATGTTTTGAACTAGATTTATAACATATAATAAAAGAAATTTTGTGAAATTAAACGAATAATACTAAATTAACAATGATTCTGTTGTGAAGCAGGAATACCTGGCCTATCTCTTACAGAATGATAAAACTATCCGCTCTTAATTTATATAAGTCGCTTATTTGAGAAAACAATATGTACATTAGAATATACAATTCATATAAATCGCTTATTTGAGAAAACGATATATACTTTAGAATATACAATTCATATAAATTCCCTATTTAGGAAAACAAAAAATATCCTTTTAAATTACAAAATATACATTTAAATTATAAAATATACAATTCATATAAACTTTATTAAATTTTATATTTATAAAGGAATTATGTATATTTCAAAACAAATACTATACTTAAACTATAAGACTTTAAATTTTTTTTTAAAATTTTTAGTTATTCCGGAACAAAATGTTAATGTTCCAATAATTTATTATCGTTTGTAAAACATCTTTTTTTGTAATAGTGTACAAAAAATCGTTTTAAAAGGCACACTTATAAATGACACAAACTACAAAAAATGGCGCGTATATCAATCCACTGCAGTGTCTAGTGGCATGATATATTTGTAGTTTGGAAAGTGAAAGTAATATTAATTGTTAATCAATTTTATTGCAATCAGTTATTCACGGAGCTTCTCGTCTGACTATTTTAATAATCTGCATAGAAACGCATCAATAATACTTTCTAAAACGTCTATACTTTGCTTTTCAGTTTAACTGATAATCGCTAATTGCACAGAGAATCAATTTTTTTCCTTCTGTTTCATGAGATTTTTAATGAGTAGTATTTTCACGTCACTTATTTTAAATTTTCAATCCGTTTCTCTCTACAAGCTACAGTTTTCGTGCCATATAGTAATATATTACTAACCAGGCAGTTTCCCCACTTCTCTGCTACATAGGGAGTGGACGAAAGAAGGTAAAAGAAAATACATTTCAGTTTAAGATGCGATACTTTAATAAGGTCCTACTTTTTTGGTCTTAAGTGGTATTTTCAAAGGTGCAGACAAGTGTATATGTACATCTGTGAACTTATTCGTTCATTATAAACTTGCGCAATCAGATAAGTCAAAAAATTAAAAAAAAAACTTGTACATACGAATAATCACTGAATTAGGAAATCTAAAAATAAGCGAATTAATGACTCAGCAATCAATAAATGAACAACATTTCAATGATTGAATTAATCAACGAAATAACGAATCAGTGCATAAGCAAATGGTCAAATCTGAAAAGTAATGAAAGAACAAATCAACCAATTACTCGGTTAACGAATCAATGCATGAATGATTAACTGGAATCGAAAATATACAAATCAGTAATTTTCCAATCTGTTGATGCGATTTTTCATTAATTAGCAACTTCATTGATTCACTAATTCAGTGTTTCAACTCTATATGTTGACTCGATATTTCATTTCATTGACTGAGTAGTCAAAGTATTCCTTTAAATTATATGCTAGCTGCTCAAAAACTTAACTTTTTTTTTCCTCGGTGATCATTGACCCAATGATTTTTAAATAAATGATTGATCCTTTAATATAACAATTCCTTAATTCGTTTATTTTTCAATTTGATGAATTATTGTTTTCTTGGGTTATTCATTTCCTGATTAATCAATTCCCTGATTAATTAATCAATTCACTTCTCCGTTTCATTCCACACTTAGTAGTCAATTTAATGCGTAATTCGTGTAGTAAGAACGCGTTCTCACTAAAATTTACATTGAACAGCTAAAATTTAGTTTTATTTGAGCTTTTTCTAACCTTAATAAGAACACGAATTTACATATGCTGCAGGTATATAGCCTTTTTACTATAGTGATTGCATGTTAAACCAGATTTTGGCTATTGAAAGAAACAAATATAATAAAATTGCCAATTTCTTTTAATGTCCATATATTACCCTTTTAAGTGCTTTGATATTTAATTTCGCTATTTCTTTTAACTGGGCAACTTTATAGTCAGCAAACGCAAACACAATATATATATTGTTGACTTCGGATCTTTTCAAAAACCGCCTCCATTTTGTAATGCACGGGAATAATTGGAAAATTCACTAGAATTTTTTAATCAACCTGACACTTTTTAAGCTTAATGCAGTTCGGCTATTTAGAAAACATATTTTTATTACTCATTTTAGTTTGATTTATTTCAATGAGTTTTAAATAAACCCGGAGTAGTTAAAGTTTAACCCTTTGACGCATATTTTTTATTAAACATACTTTTTATTTTTTTTCATTATTTTGAGTTGATTTAGGTCAAAATAAGTGAAAATATTATATTTACCCTTTTAATAATGCATGGTTATGAAATACAGCATGAGACACCAGTGTCTTTTTCTGCGTTAAAGGTAAAAAAATCTTCCAAATACGGCTCGCTTTCAAACAATAATTTCTCGAATTTGCACTTATTTGCTATTATAGATCTAAGAGAAACAGTTATTCATCATAGAAATTTCTATAATTTGCAAAATTGATAAATTTTTGAATACGAATAAAGAGAAAATTCTTCAAATTATAACTATTATTATTATTATTTTTTTTTCATTATTTTTTTTTTTAAAAAATTTCATTTTTTAGTACAAAAATAATTTCGATAATCAAGCATATTTTAAACTAACATTTGGATGTTTTATTTTTTATAATTAAAAGATGCCAAACTATATTTTTACGTGCAATTAAAGAGTCACAAACAATATATAAAAAAAATACCGGCGTCCCATTTGCGTCAAAGGGTTAATGTCCAAGTAGTGACGGCTTAGTGTAATCAAAAGTACATAAAAATAAGCATTATTGAGTAATTCTTCTCTAATTTTCTAATTACTCTAAAAGCATATAGGTTGATTGTAATACACCTATAAGGTTTAAGTCAGATCAGAAAATACTAAAAACTATTCTAATTATAGCCTGGAGCATTGCAAAATACTGGTGACAGTGACAAAGTAACGGATTTCGGAATTGGCCAACAAGAGCCGTGGTGGCTCAGGGCATAGAGCGCTCGCCTCCCAATGAGGCGACCCGTGTTCGAATCCCAGCGATGGCTGATCGATAAGAATTCGGCACCGGCTCGCACCTTTCACAATGCTGACTTAAAATATCCTCTGTGGTAGGCGAATCATGGGTTAGAATCTATTTACCGCCAGGCTTAACGTGAGAGGTTTTCGCAGTTTTATTCTCCATGTAACGCAAATGCTGGTTCGATCCATCCAAAAGTCCTTCACAAAGACGAATTTCTTCCAATACTTCATCCAGGAGTTCCCTTGTCTTTTGGATCGTGTTTAAAATTACCAAGCTTCGGAGTTGTAGTCGTAAACTCAAAGTTGAATCTGCTGTTCGACGCACGATGGTCATAAAACTAGCCAACAACAATATATAAATACGGTAGTTAAATTATGCTATTTATAAACAGTGGCGGTCAAAATCATTTTAAGTTGAATTTATAAATCAAAGAATAAATTATAAGAAATCATGCATTTTACGAAAATTCTGTGAAAGTTGGCAAAAATGCGATATTCCACTGAGAAAAGATGAAAAATAAGTGCTCATTACAGAGCATCAACTATATTAGTTCCTTAGCTATAGCTTTAAACTTGAAGCAGATTCCTATATTTTGTTGCAGTAGTTACATTACGAATCTGAATCAAATAAACTTTAACAACCACTGGAAGATCAATCTATTTGTTGAATTACATTCATTCCCTAAATTTTCAAGCTGCTGTCTTATTAGGCATAAAATATTTTAACTACAGGCGTAAAAGTTAATATTTAACCCTTTATTTCGTTCGTTCGTTGTAGTGGAATTGGGCGTCTGAGGCCATTATGGCCCTTTTCCCATTCATCCTGAAATTAGACTAGGAAACATACATGACAAATATAAAGTTTGGGGAGCAAAATGGAATTCGTGAGAGAGAAAAAAGGCACTTTGCCAATATTAGGGAATAATAAAATTACAAGTAATAAAAAAGAACATGAAAAAAGGTAAAATTTAAGTACAATGAGAAAATAAACACTAATGAATATTTACAGTTTGGGAATGTATACAAAGGGGGGACGAGTTAAAGGAATGTGAGGATGTGTAAGTAAGGGTTGCTCTCTACACTTAAGTTACAGGGATTAGCTTACCCCTGATCAGATCCCAAGGAGTTAACCTTTTGTTTGTCGGTTTCGCACTATGTTATAATAAGAAACGCTAGAAAAAAAGCTGTAGGAAAATTTGCTAACATTTATTTAAGTACCAATTTCGTTTAAAAATATAACAGTTGCATTATTTCAAAACTGTTTATATATTTTAAAGTTATTAAATATTCTTGTGACTACGAATGTTTTGATGTCCAATGTAAATTCTGTCAATGAAAAAGTTGAGTCTTTCTGAAAAGGTAACATGCACTATAGCTGCAACATGGGGGATTAAGCAGTTATACGAGTAAAAAACGGTATTGAATTCAGTTGAATCACTGATAAAGAAGGCGAGATGAAAAACGTCGAAATTGGTTTGACTGCCAATAACACTCTAGCGAGTAATCTCCTTTCAAATCTTTGCTGTCTCCTGCTGTAATCAAACAAGTTTTAATATTTTAAGTCCCTGCTTTCTCAGTAGCGATTCATTAAAATTCGGTACCATTTTTGTTTTTTCCCCTAGCTTAAAGTAATTGTACTTTTATAACAAAGTTAATAAATGTCCTTAATGTATTTTTTTAACTTCAGTTTTGCTAAGGTGATTTGATTTTGATGCTTTGATTTTTTATTTTTCATATATTTTAAGAGTCGCCAATACGGAATGCCCTCGCTTCAAATAATACGTAAGCATGTTTTTGACAATTTACGTAAGCACGTTTTACGTAAAAGAGTTTTCGTTAGTTTGAACACCTTCCTCTGTCACAAAATAGGCAAATGACAACCCCCATTCAAATGTTAAAGTAAGAAATAACACTTAGCATGGTTTTTTTTTCGTCCTATGGTAATGTAATTTTAAGATTAAATTGAAATAAAACATGTAACTTCGCATAGAATGAAATTTCTGTTTAAATTCATTTTATACAATTTTTATAGAATATTTTCTTATAAATCTTCTGTGACCTCTCTGAAACTCTTCGGAGAAATTTTTGTGCAACCTTTTAGTTTTCAAAATTTAGCTTTTATTTCAAAATTAAAATTTTTTCAGATATATTTTTTTAAAACATTTTAAAATGAAAAATAAGAGGATTTTTTTTTTTTTTGCATATTTGATTTGATAAATTAGATAATAAATGAATATCCAGCCATGGAACAGTTGGAGCTCCCTTCAGCAATATATGCCGAGATACGGAGGATAATAATGAAAAAAAAAAGAGGATTTCAGTGTCTTACGTAAGCAACGAAAAAAAAGCTTTTCTCCATTAAGTAGAGATTTAAATTACTGAACCTAGCCAAAATATTTTTTTAAAAATATTTTCATACTGGATAGACCTGAAAATTCAAATTTTCAGTTAGTAGCCAGTGGCCGGTAGACTCTAATTACTAAGTAGCCACTTTTTCCTGAATTTGAATGAGTCGGTGACCGTTATAGATAGGTCTTATTCGTTTAATAGTCACTTTTTGCAAACTTCTTTTTCTTTTTGCTCGCTTAGTTTAAATTATATTTTTTTTAAAAAAAGAAGAAAAAAATCATATTAGAAATAATTTACGGGTATTAAAAGTTAATTCAAGAATGAAAATAATATAAATATGTGACAAAATTTAGTTAAACATACTGAATTTAGACAAATGAACGGAAATATTTGAGAAGGCTAAACATATTTAATGTATACATTACAACTTTAAAATATGCGAATTGTTGAAGAACTCGCTTCCTCATGATGAAATTGAAAAATTCTGAAGTATAAAAATTTTAAATGGAGGCATTGGACATTTGAATAAAAATTCTGTTTTTTAGAGTCTTTCTGTATTAATGTACTTTTCTCATTTTACGAATTTCAAAAAAAGAAAAAAAAAACGTGTCCTGTTGTTTATTAATTTGAAGTCGCCACTTTTTTTTGTTGACTCGCCATATGGCGAGTGTTTTGTTTCTTCAGGTTTAATGTAGAGTAAAAAATCAAAAAATATTTTTTTATCCTCGATAGCTAAGTAATTCTTCCAAAAAACAGAAAGAAAAATAAAATATTCAACATTCAAAAGTTTTATCCATTATCCTCATTGATAAAACTTACCTAACTTTACCCTCTAATAAATATACTTTTATATGATCGACATTTTTATATTCGAAAACTCTGCAAACACTTCGTACGTTAAGAAAAAAAAATTAGGAAAGGACGTTATAGGACGAAGATAAGGATAATTGCAACTTTTATGAAAGAAATGACGATCCGAAATATTCCTATAAAAATGAAAATTTGATAAATAATTTCTTCCTTATGATTTTAGTTCTAATCGATCGGGTTGGTAACTGCAATTTTTCGGGGTCAAATCAATTTGTTCACAACTCTGAGCCGAAGATATAAAAAATATTCCAGTTTGGCGAGCGTTTGAAATAATGGATTGCCATGGCATCTTCTTACTTGGAACTACTCTATCTTATCTATTTTATTAGTACAATTATCTTAAAAAGACAAATTGCAACATAACTGTTCTTTTAAGGGGAAAAAACGTGGTTTAAATGCATTTTTTTACATTATGAATTACATCAATTTAAGTGATTGATAGTGCGTGATATTATTTGAAGAACAATTTGATCGCTTTGTGTAAAAATAATAATTTTATTAGGTAATAATTGACAGAATGCTATCTCATATTATTTCACTATAAATTTGAATTTATTAAAACTGTTATTCTAAAAAGATAAGTTGCAACATAACTATTATTTTAACCCTTTAATGGGCCATTATTTCAAATAAAGATAAATTAAAGTATTTTTAGAATTGAAATTTTTATAAGAATAGTAATTGATAAAAGAAAAAAAACTCATTTAGCCATTTTTTGGTGCCATTCCATTAAATTAGTGCCATGCCATTCCATCCTAAAAATACCATTTTTCGGTGGTATGTATATTTAACACGACCTATTAGGATTTTAATGACTTTAGTTTTTAATTATTTATAAAATAAATTTTATAATTGCTACAATCTTCAAAAGAAATTATGCATTTATAACTTTTATACGTTTTCTTAAACTAACAAATGGTTGCCATTTTTATTCAAAAGCACTTCAAGAAAGCTGAAGTTATTAAATTATTTTAAAGAAAAGTTAGTATTTTAAAGAAAAAAATTTTCACGGATTAAATGCATTTTTCTACATTATGAATTATATCAATTTAAGTGTTTGAAATTGTGTAATATTATTTGAAGCAACATTTGATCGCTTTGCGTAAAAATAAAAATTTTATTAGGTAATATTTGACAGAATGCTATTTTATCAGATCTCATATTATTTACCTATAAATTTGAATTTATTAAAACTGTTTTTCTAAAAAGTTGCAACATAACTATTATTTTAAACCTTTAATAGGCCATTATTTATAGTAAAGGTAAATTAAAGTATTTTTGGAATTGAAATTTTTATAAGAATAATAATTGAAACAAGAAAAAAAACTCATTTAGTTTATAAAAATGTCAATTTTTTTATAAAAATGCAATCTTTGTTTATAAAAATGCAATTCTTGCTTTCCAGTGGCGCCATCTATGGCCAAGAATTCGACTTCTGCAACACTTATACGTCACACCCGTTAATAGGGCGGACTCATTCATACATCTATTCATTCATCCATAGATCATAATTTTGAACTGAATCATAGAACGATCAACCTCCAATTCAGTACCCCCAGAGGTATTGATTTGTTATGGGAACATGGAGGACTTTGCAACTCGACAGATTTATCGTGCATCAGTCACCATTTTACTACACGGGGAGTCTTCGACAGGCGGGGTTCGAACTCTCGGACATGGGCCTAGCTCCGACCAGGTTATCCCGGCCTATTTACTCTTCTCTCAGGTTTGTACGGATTTTCATGTAGTAGAAAATAATCGGGAACTCAGGAATGTCACCTAAAAAAGCACGAATACCGCGCATGTAATTGTATTTTATATTGAAGGCAAATTGAAATACAATTGAATTAAAATTTTTAAATTAAAATTATTAAATCAAAGCAATCTAAATTATAAACAATCAACGTCTCTTACCCCTCCCGACCAACAGGCCGCAGTAAAATTATGAAACGTTGACCGGTGTCCGATTCGGTAAAAAGGGTGGGAAAGCACTAGACTGTTTCTTTAAAGGAAAACCATACAGCCGTTAGAGAACTTGCCTTCCAATGTACTGAACAATGACGGTCAATTCGAGTTCCGCACCCGACTCGTATCGACCACTGCGCTAACGTAAAATACCCTCAGCTGCAGACGGATCATGGGTTAGAATCCTCTTGCCGTCAGGTTAACCGTGGGATGCTTCTGTAGTTTTCCACTCATTTGAAGCAAATGCGGGTTAGCTCCATCCAAAAAATGTCCTCCCCGAAGTCAAATTTCCCCCAATCCAGGAGTTCCTCGTCTTCTGGATTTTGTTAGATCTTAGCTTTCACTCATTTATTTTTTCGAGTTCGTGTACATGCATTTGTGTCAACTCTAATGTCTTAAGTTTCACCGAAAAAAATTTTAAAAAATTAAATAATTGAGTTGCCATTAGTAGTCCCATAGTTTTCTTACCCTGTAATCCAATCTTCTTAAAATATTTAAACACTAGACAAATAACTATTTAAGGTAAACTTAATTTGTTTAGTTTTTATCCCGCTTTTTAAAATATCTGTACACAATTAATAAGCTTTGTATTCTTACTTAAATTGTTTGTATGTAGTGATTGACAAAATCAATCTAAATTAACTTTACAAAACCAATAATGAAGTGTTAAATAATAAAATTTACTACCTCTCTAAATATTCTAATAAGCATCATGCTCCGAGAAATCGGGTACAAGTTGGAAAGTATGCTTCATCCTTAAAAAAAAAAAATAATAATAAAATAAAATGTGAGAGAATTAACATTTTTTTCTTATATCCGTCGTTGAACAGCCGACCCAATGTTGGGTTTACTACTACTAATGTTCAATTCCGTAGCCTTGTAATTTTGAACCAATCCAGAAGACAAGGAAACTCCTGGATCAGTACCCCCAGAGGTATTGATTAATTATGGGAACATGGAGGACTTTGCGACTTGACAGATTTAACGTGCATCAGCCACCATTTACTACACAGTTTTCGGTTGACGGGGATCGAACCCTCGAACTCTCGTACATGAGCCCAGTGCCCTACCGACCAGGCTATCCCGGCCTTAGAATTAACATTTTGACGGTTACTGGGTTAAAAGGATGTTAAGCGTAATTAAGTTCAACAGTAAAAAAATAAATATTAGGTTTACCGGAATGTTCTGGCCACAAAAGTACACACCTGGTTTAGTAGTGTTGCAACAGGTACTTTAATTTTTAAAAAAGAACTCGGGCATTACCCTTGATATTATGTATCAGGTCGACCATAAATGTATGACCGATAACTTTGTTTCAAGTTTGAATATCCTTGAACACACTGTAAAAAATGGATACATAGCGCAGGGGATAGAGCGCTCACCTTCCAATGAGGTGAACTGGGTTCGAATCCCAGCGATGGCTGGTCAATTCGAATTCAGCAGCCGGCTCGCACCGACCACAGTCCTGACGTAAAATATCCTCAGTGGTAGACGGATCATGGGTTAGAGTCCCCTTGTCATCGGACTAACCCTAGGAGGTTTTCCTCTCCGCGTAACGCAAATGAGGGTCCCACAAAGGTAAATTTCTTTCAATAGGGGAGTTTCCTTGTTTTCTGGCTATCGTTTAAAAGTAAAAGATTACAGAATTGAACATTGGTAGTCGCATACCCAAAATTGGGACGGTTGCTCAACGACGGTTATAAAATAAAATACATCAGTATTGTGTATTAAATCAATGGAGGGCACCACACAATTGTTTTTCTAGCTTGAAACCATTTATTTAAAGAAGGAAGATGAAAAAAAAAGAAAATATTTTAGCGTTGTAGGAAGAAAAAAAACTGCCTGATTTAACGATTTTATGAAAAATCTGGCGCCGAGAATTGCAAGTGACCTTTAAGGTCAAAAATGCAGAGCCACCCTTTTTTTCTTTCGAAGGCGAAAAGAAATATACCGGCAAAAATACACTAAACATAAAGCATTTGATTATAATCACTTAAATTTATTTTATTCATAAATATATTACTTAATGGGATGGTACAAAAGATTCTGTTGGCGGGCGAAAGGTTTAGCAAACAATATGGGTAATACTTTCTTAATAGCTACAAATCACACTTTACGTTATATGGTATGATATTTTACGGGTAAAACAATAATTTAATTTCTAGAATGCACTTAAAATAGGAAGGGGAGTTAAGAATTTTGAAGGCGTTGTTCCAAAAGCGAATGTTTTTAGAATTTTTTTTCTTCTTTTTTGGGGAAAGGCTTGTTTTTACAGTAAATCATAAAGAGCATTTCGTAATAACAAAAACCGCAATTTGTAAAATTAAAGTTAGAGGACGGTTATGGAAAGAAAAATTTAAATTTTTCTAACGATATTTTATTCTAATTCGGGGTAATTTGGAGATTTTTATCCGATGTTCGCTTTTGTAATTTTCAGTTAAGTGTCTTTTGTCGTTTAATGGGTTTTTGATGAATGACTACAAAAGAAGAAAGTATTTTGGATGTGGAAAATCATTCTTAAAAAAAATGAGGTAAACATCACTCTCATTTACGTTGATATACATAACTACTATGATTATCATTATTTTTAGTGTTGTAAATATTTTTTTTTCTTTTGAACCATTTTTAAATCATTTTAAAAATGAACATATACAAAGAAAAATTGAAAATTTAAAAATGTGGATGATTATTTCTAATTAAATGCAACGAATAGTTTCTCGTTTATCTCTTCAATTGTTTTATTTTATAACCAGCGTTGATTATGAGTTTACAATTACTCAACTCTGTAGCTTTGTAATTTTGAACCCAGCCTAGGAGACAAGGGAACATCTGAATCAAGCGTTGAGACAAATTAGCCATCTTGGAGGACTTTTTGATGAACCTAACCCACATTCGCGTTACTTGGAGATGAAAACCCAAAAGTCTCCCACGGTTAACCCGACGCCAAAGGAAATCTAACCCATGATCCGTCTTCCACTTAGGATATTTTCGTCAGCACTGTGATCGATGCTAGCCGGGAGCATAATTCGTATCAACCAGCCACCTCTGGCTGATTGATAGGTTGATACGAACTTGGGTCAGCTCATTGGGAGGTGATCTCTCTAAATCTTTTATCACTTAATAAAAAATAAAAACGTTTTATAACGATAAAATTATGTAACATAGAACTGGATGGAACCAGTTACAGTAAGACAATTTTAAAACTAAACGCCTTATTATGCACACAAAAAGAAAAAAGGGCCTATTTTTGCTCCAAAGCCAATCTAATAATTTTTTTAACGAAGAAAAGTCTTATCAGAAGAAATTTATATATGTGTTACATAGCTGTCAAATTTTTGCTTTTAGAGGGAGATTTATTTAATTACATAGCTGTCAAATTTTTGCTTTTAGAGGGAGATTTACTTAATTACATAGCTGCCAACTTCTGTGGTCGTTTAAGAAACTTTTTTTTTATCGTGCTGACAAAATTGATGTTTGAATGTATACATCTCGAATTTTAAAATTTTATGACTTGTTCTTTAAAATTTACCCAACATAAGACAATTAATCCAAAATTACTCATTTTAGATCCATTAGCCAAGTAATTATGTTTTTTAAGTGTTAGCGAAGTAACTTAACTATTAAAAAAATTTAATTTCTATATTAACTATCGTTTATTATAAATATGTCAGAGAAGCTCTAATGTTTGGGGGGGAAATGTTAGTTGCATCAACATTTCACTATAACCTTTTCTAAACTATCCGTAACTACTTCTATTTGTTAGAAGTAAAAAATATTGCTGCATTTTTTGTGAAATTTTGCAAATAACCAATCATGATATTCCACTTTTATCTTCTCTACAGAAATGGCATGAGCCAGTATCTCCGTTACTCATTTGGGACCAGAACTTAGAAGCTGTAAGAAATAATTTGAGACTACGACCCATGAATCCGAAAGAGTTCATTTGGGACTAGGACCCATGAAGCTGTAAAAGTTAATTTCGGACAAGGACGTATGAAACTGTAATAGTTAATTTGGAACTAGGACCTATGAAGCCTTAAGAGTTAATTTGGGACCAGGACCTATAAAGTTGTAAGAGTCAATTTTGGACTAGGACTTATAAAGCTGTAAGAGTTAATTTGGGACTAGGACCTATAAAGCTGGCACTAGGACGTATGAATTTGGCACTAGGACGTATGAAGTCGAAAGAGTTAATTTGGGATTAGGACACATGAAGCAGTAAGAATTAATTTTGGACAAGGACCTATAAAGCTGTAAGATTTAATTTTGGACTAGGACGTATGAAGGTGTAAGGGTTAATTTGGTGCTAGCACCTATGAAGAAAGATATCATTAAAATTGGTTTCGTTGCATTGTCTGGCCTTTTTAAAAGTAAGAATATTTAACTTTGTTGTATGTTGGTGAAGAGTGTGCCATCGTTGCGTCGGCTTATGAAGCATTAGTTAATTTTCGTAGAATCTTATTTTGGTATCTTGTCAATTTTTCAAACTGAGCAGATGATCGGTCTTTTCATGGTCAGGTAAAGATGCCTTTTCAATTTGAATTTCAAATTTGATCTGAACAGGAGATTTTGGAAGTTTAAAATAAACGTCTGCTGATAAAGTGGAGGAAAAAAAAGCGACAGTCAAAACGATAAGCACCTGAAAAATATAAAAATTATGAAAATCGAAAAGATAAATGCCTGGAAAATTCCTAAAAATGACGAAAATGGAAAAAGTAAAAATGCCTGAAAAATTCCAAAAATGACTACAGTTAAATAGATGAACACCTAAAAAATTCCCGAAATGACGACAGTCCAAACGATAAACAGTGAAAAATGCAAAATTGACGAAAATCGAAAAGATAAATGCCTAGAAAATTCCAAAAAAGACGAAAATCGATAGGATAAAAACGCCTAAAAAATTTCAAAAATAACGATAGCAGAAAAAAAAATTCCTCAAAAGTATGCCGTCTTCCACTTTGTTATATGGATATTTCTTTGAACGTTATTTCATGTTTGAATTAAAAATTTCGCAATAGCGAGAAATTCGCTGCCTACAGTATTTCCTATATCATTTTTGTAAGAATTATGAAAAGATTTGGTTGTATCGAATTCTGTAGGTATAATAGAATAGCCCATGGGATGAGTTACGGATATGCTTGAATATTACAGACCTAGATCTGCCAAAGAATAAACTTCCGCCTGAATTCCACCTTAAAGAATTGGGCCTAAATCACCACCTTATGCCATCAGTATAACGGAGCGTCTATCAGTCTAGACGCCGAGGTGATCACCTGTACGCGGGCAATTAGGAAAAAGGGTTGGAAACGGAGAAAAGGCGGAACACTTTTTTTTTTCATTTAATGACCTCAAAGGAAGTGGAACTCTCGTTTTTTTTAAAGGAATTCCCTCTTCTTGTTTATTTTTCCTNAAAATAAAAAAAAAAAAAAAAAAAAAAAAAAAAAAAAAAAAGTCTGAAAAATATGTCGTCTTCCACTTTGTTATATGGATATTTTTTGAACGTTATTTACGTTTGATTTAAAAATTTCGCGACATAGAGAAATTCGCTGCTAGTAGATTCTACAGTATTTCCTATATCATTTTCGTTAGAATTATGAAAAGATTTGGTTGTATCGAATTCTGTAGGTATAATAGAATAGCCCATGGGATGAGTTACGGATATGCTTGAATATTGCAGACCTAGATCTGCCAAAGAATAAACTTCCGCCTGAATTCCACCTTAAAGAATTGGGCCTAAATCACCACCTTATGCCATCAGTATAACGGAGCGTCTATCAGTCTAGACGCCGAGGTGATCACCTGTACGCGGGCAATTAGGAAAAAGGGTTGGAAACGGAGAAAAGGCGGAACACTTTTTTTTTTCATTTAATGACCTCAAAGGAAGTGGAACTCTCGTTTTTTTTAAAGGAATTCCCTCTTCTTGTTTATTTTTCCTTGCCGACGATTTTACGATTGTGGGTGGAATGGCATTTTGCAGGCAATTATAGTTCGAAAGGACATCTACATTTAAAACGCAATACCTTGAAGAACGTGACTGCCAATTTATTTGATTTACATTGATTACCTGATGAAATTCAAATCGAGAATATTTTGTTATCAAAAGACGCAACGTTGAGAAATAGAGACGATCCAATCAATCATTGCAAATTGGATAGCCGTTCAAATTGATTATTCACGGTTATGAAAGAAGTTACGATCATGATAGATTTGCTATTTATTAGAAAATTGGTTCCGCAAATTCAATGAGGGCTTTTTTTTATATATTTCTGCGGAATCACAAATTGCCTTTATGGGAAAAAATAATGCAAAATATCGAACAAACACGCATTAAAATTAATTGGGAAATATAGTGATCAAAACAGGGCTGAAAGGCCTATACATAGCAAGACGGAAAAGAGCAAAAACTGGTACGAAAGACATTTCATTCTAGCACTTTTTTCGAGAAAAATTAAATTTCAGTAACTACAGAAATTTTTTTACAATTATAGCCTATTTATAAAACTGCTTTATATCACAAGTTAAGTAGATATTGGTGAATAGTTTGACAAAAGGGGATAAATTTACTCCATCCGAAAACTAGTTAAAACTGAAATAATTTTAATACCAGTTTTTTCTCTCTTCCGTCTCGCTTTCACCCATGGATCAAAATATTTAAATTTTAGTTTTTTGGAGAAAAAAAAACACCACTTTATTTGAAATTTAATTATAACTACATCCAGCTGCATACCTGCCAACTTTTAATCCTTTCGAGGATGATTTTCCCCATTGGTAGTAAAATGAAATTTAAACTACCAATTTAGGGAGAAACATACGGTGTATTAGAAATAAAATTTACGCCAAATGCGTAAAAGTTGGCAGGAGATGCCAACTTGCTCTGGACAGAGAACTTGCTACGCGGCAGAGAAGTAGATGCAGGCACTTAAAATTCACTCGAGTGAATTTAAAAAAATCCTGGTTAGGAATATATTATTCAACTGCATAAAAACTGTATCTTTCAGAGAGAAACCGATTGCAAGTTTTAAATCATGACGCGAAAATATTTTAGATCTGTTCAAAATTCTCATGCAACAGAAGAAAAAAAATTATTCCCCACCCCAGTGTTTGGAAAAATAAGTTTTGTAATCTAAATTCGTCGAAAAATGCCAAGCTTTGTATCACATTTCTTTTTTTAAAATGGCGTCTGCAATAATTATTTATCATATTGAAGATCAGCCCTAAGAAACATGGGGATCGCATTTTCGCACTTGAAAATTCGATTATTTGAGCAAAAGTTATTCAGGCATTCCTTTTTTTTTTATTTTGCGCATTGTATATTCGTTCGTCTTCAGAAGATATTGGTTAAGTGGTAGAAAATGGTGGCTGGCTAACTTGCCATTTCACTATTTGGACTTAAAAGAGGTCTTTTTGACATGGACCAGAACTTCTTCCAGGCGATGGAAAGAGCAAATGTGATTGGCTGAGATTGATCGGTGCTTTTTAAAATGAGCCTAGGGTGCATTTATGAATGAAAGTTTTAAAAGAGTAGGAAGTCATAAAATACATCGGGAGTAAAAAGGGATAAGGAAAAATAAAAAGCAAAAGGCATTTAGGAAAGAAAAAGAAAAACCTTAAGTTTAACGTCTTTAGATATGAGCTCGCCTATTTATAATGCAACTTCGCAGGAAGTTTATTCTTCAAAGCTTCTTTTTCTGTTTATTACCGGTGAATGCAATTTTTAGTTACGGTTGTAGGCAGATTCTGGAATAAGAGTATTAAGAGTGTAATATATTCTGAGAAGTAAATCATCTTCTCTCATTTGTGATGAAATTATGGAGATAAGCTATTAAAATTTATTTCATTCTGTAAGAGATTCTTACTACTATAGCATTATGTAAAGATTCTTATTATAGCATTATGTAAAGATTCTTATTATGTATTATGTAAGATATTAGAAGATCCTTATTACATTATTTTATTTATTTTTTGGGTACGTCCAACCATTACCATTTTTTCTCAAATTTAAAACCAACCATGGCAAATAGAATTTGTTTTAAAATTCTGTCTCAGAATTTCCTAAAAATGACAAAAATTAAATTAATTAATTAATAAAAATTTTAAAATATACGTTTTTTAAGTGGAAAATATTTAAATAAATAAAACTGAAGGAGTAAATAATTTCATTTTAATTACAGCTGCAATGAAAATCGTTGGGTACATTATTCTCAAAATAAATTTATTCTGTTTTGAAATTCGGTGACAGAATTTCCTAAAAATAATAAAACAAAACGAAATTTTAAAAACTACGTTTATTAAATAGAAAATAATTAATTAAATAGAAATGAAGGTGTAAATAATTTTATTTCAATTACAACTGCAGTGAAAATCGTTGGGCACATTACTCTCGAGATAAATTTATTCTGTTTTGAAATTCGGTCTCAGAATTTCTTAAAAATTATAAAATAAAACATAATTTTAAAAACTACGTTTTTTAAGCAGAAATGAATTAATTAAATAGAAATGAAGGTGCAAATAATTTTATTTTAGTTACAGCTACAATGAAAATCTTTGGGTTCATTACTCTCGAAATAAATTTCTTCTGTTTTGAAATTCGGTCTCAGAATTTCCTAAAAATAATAAAGCAAAACGAAATTTTAAAAACTACGTTTTTAAAATAGAAAATAATTAACTAAATTGAAATGAAGGTGTAAATAATTTTATTTCAATTACAACTGCAGTGAAAATCGTTGGGTACATTACTCTCGANTCTCAGAATTTCGTAAAAAAAATTTAAATAAAACAAATTTTTTTTTAGTTACAGCTGCAATGAAAATCGTTGGGTACATTACTCTCGAAATAAATTTCTTCTGTTTTGAAATTCGGTCTCCAAATTTCTTAAAAAAAATTAAAATAAACAAAATTTGTTTTAGTTACAGCTGCAATGAAAATCGTTGGGTACATTACTCTCGAAATAAATTTCTTCTGTCTTGAAATTCGGTCTCAGAATTTTCTAAAAAATAATAAAATAAAACAAAGTTTTAAAAACCACTTTTCTTAAGTAGAAAATAATTAGCTAATTAGAAATGAAGGTGTAAATAATTTTATTCTAGTTACAGCTGCAGTGAAAATCGTTGGGTACATTACTCTCGAAATAAATTTCTTCTGCTGTGAAATTTGATCTCAGAATTTCCTAAAAATAGAAAATAATTAATTAAGTAGAAATGAAGGTGTATATAGTTTTATTTTAGTTACAGCTGCAATGAAAATCGTTGCATTACTCTCGAAATAAATTTCTTCTGTCTTGAAATTCGGTCTCAGAATTTTCTAAAAAATAATAAAATCAAACAAAATTTTAAAAACTACGTTTTTTTGAGCAGAAAATAATTACCTTAATAGAAATGAAGGTGTAAATAGTTTTAATTTAGTTACAGCTGCAGTGAAAATTGTTGGGTACATTACTCTCGAAATAAATTTCTTCTGTTATGAAATACAGTCTCAGAATTTCCTCAAAATAATAAAATAAAGCAAAATTTTAAAAACCAAGTTTTCAAAATCGCCAAAAGTCATTCTGCGAGATTCGTTTATTTTTTGCCCACTACACGTAACTGTGGATCAAAATTTCTGATTTTGTTTTCCATTTATCATTCGTTAAAGGGATAAATAGAAGAAGTTCAATTTTAAATACAAGATATTAATCTGTATAAGTAATCAATCTATCTATAATAGGAACAACAAAATCTCTAAACAACATCCAAAATAATTACAAAAAACACATTTCATTCAATGATAAGCTCAACATCAATTACTTTCTTATTAAAAAGAATGCCTTTATAAAGCCATGCAAAATTTCAAGAATTATTAAAGATTTGGGAAAAATCAGATTTTATCTTTTGAATGCAAGTTTTATAATGCGGGATCATAGTGTATTACAAAATTTTCTTATTAAAACTTTAAATTATATATTAAAAAAAAGAAGATTTAATCGTCTTTCTTTTGTAAAATTTTAATGATGTATAGAAAATAAGAAAAATTGAACTTTAAGAGATAATAAATCAAATGGCTTTTATATGCAGAGTAACCACCATAAAGGAATGTAATTAAGTTTATTATCTCATTCTTCTGTGTAAAGACATAGAACATCACGTAAATCGTGACGAAGATAATAATTTTATACAATTCAAATGTGATAGAAAAGGAAGCTACATATGGTTAAATGTATGAACATGAAGTACAAGTTTTTGTTTCTTTTCATAATAACGATACAATTATTTACTAAAGTATAGCTGCCGTTTTAAACACTTTCTAGTTGACATTCTTATAAACGATAGCGATCGAACGATCTATTTTACAATTCTAAGTAGATATTGTTCCAATTATTCAAACGCTTTTTATTTTTCAAGAATTCTGTTTGGACTTTCATGCAACGATACAACTGTTTACTATAGCATTGCTGCCGTTTTTTACACTTTTTGGTTCAAGATTCTGTGTAATGGTAGCAATATAACAATCGATTTTACAATTCTAAGTAGATATTATGGTAAATATTCAAGCGCTTTTTATTTTTCAAGAATTCTGTTTGGACTTTCATGCAACGATACAACTGTTTACTATAGCATTGCTGCCGTTTTTTACACTTTTTGTTCAAGATTCTGTGTAATGGTAGCGATGTAACGATCGATTTTACAATTCTAAGTAGATATTATATTAAATATTCAAACGCTTTTTATTTTTCAAGAATTCTGTTTGGACTTTCATGCAACGATACAACTGTTTACTATAGCATTGCTGCCGTTTTTTACACTTTTTGGTTCAAGATTCTGTGTAATGGTAGCAATATAACAATCGATTTTGCAATTCTAAGTAAATATTATAGTAAATATTCAAACGCTTTTTATTTTTCAAGAATTCTATTTGGACTTTCATGCAACGATACAACTGTTTACTATAGCATTGCTGCCGTTTTTTACACTTTTTGGTTCAAGATTCTGTGTAATGGTAGCAATATAACGATCGATTTTACAATTCTAAGTAGATATTATAGTAAATATTCAAACGCTTTTTATTTTTCGAGAATTCCGTTTGAAATTTCATATAAAGATACAACTATTTACTATAGCATAGCTGCCGTTTTAAACATTTTCTAGTTCAAATTTTATGAAGTGATAGTGACATAACGATTGATTTTACAATTGCAAGCAGGTATTATTATAATTATGCAATAACTTATTATTTTTCGAGAATTTTGTTCATATAACGATAAAACCGGTTATCATGGCTGCCGTTCTTTACACTTCTTGGTTCAAGATTCTTCGTAGTAGTCGTGATATAACTACTTGCCAATATTTACCCTCTCCAAAGAATTGTTTTTGTTTTCCTAGTAGTAGCAAAATGCTAGTTGCAGCGATGCCAACTTGCTGCGGACAAATATTTTTACTGGTTATCTCTGAATGTATGATTCTTGGTTTATAGTAAATTCGATTTATAGGGTTTTTTCCCACCATTACTTCTAAATAATTAAAAGGTTACGGCAGTGCCTTATTGCAGTGCGTATTGTATTATTTAAAAAGTTGACGAAATCTACCGAAAATTTGCCAAGTTAAGTTTGTAGTTCTTTACCGTTTCTTTTTTTTCGAGAAAAATAAAATTTTTGTAACTACCAATTTTTTTATTTATTGATTATTATAGCATATATATAAGACTGTTACTTATATAAGAAAATGTAGTGAATAGTTAAGATTAGGAAATAACCCATGTGAAAAGTGGTTGTAATAGAGGCTTCTATTTCAGCTTACTCTTTCGTCAGCCATCGGTGCATATTATTGTCATAGGCTTGGCATCGGTAATTATTAAGTATTATTTGATCTCCATTGATAATTTTTATTCCCTCTTTTAATTTTTTTTCTGACGTAACTTTCACGTCTGAATAATGAAATGAAATTTATTTTTGGAACTTTTTATTAAAACCAAGAACTTATTGAAGAGAATCAAAACATGTAGGCAAAGACAAAATAGTATTTGTGCGTGAACTTATTTGTTCTAATTCCGTTCTTTTTGTATCGTGAAAAGAGAAAAACACTTAGGCATTTCTTCTTTCGGAAGGAAAAAATATTTAATCTTTTGCATTCAAGACGGAGAAAAAAATAGAAAAAAGTTCTGTTTCTATACTAAGNTTTTTTTTTTTTTTTTTTGAAGAAGTTTACGTTGGAAGTTTATATATAAAGAAATCGAGAACGTGCTATTTTTTTTTTCCTTACTCTTTTTCTTTTTCGTAAATTGTTATTTATTATCCTATTGCACTTATATTCCTATTTGTTTTTTGAGTTTTACATGTATAAAACTTACATTGTTGGCATTCTTTAAAAGAAAAACTGAAAAATAGTTTTTGTTTAAATTGATTGGGCGAAAAAAAGTAACTTTTAAGAGATATTTTGTTTGTTCGGAATTATAGCTTAAAAAAAAGATCCACGTAGAGAGAATTAAAAAAAAATCTAAGAAATATATTGTCCCATTTTTCTAGCTGTCTATATTTTGTTGTAAAACATTTTATGTATTGTGTGTTCTCCTTTATGTCAAGCACGTAATAGCTTTGTTTTTCCTACCCTTTTTCTGAAAGAGAGAAAAGAAAACAATAATATAAAATTTGTTTTGCTCAAACAATGACTCATCTGTAGAACGTTTTTTTAAGTTTTAAAATTGGGTTAGAACAAAATGTGTAGTTTATTCTTGCTACAAAATAAAGTATTAATGTTAGTAAAGGATTTTACTTTATTTTATAACCGTCCCAGAGCAGCAACTCCAATTTTGAGTGTACGACTTTCACAATGAACTCCGTATTCTTTCAATTTTGAACCCAATTCAGAAGACAAGGGAACTCCTGGATCAAGTATTGGGAGAAGTTTATCTTAGTTGGGGATTTTCTGATTAAACTAATCCGCATATACGTTACATGGGGTGG
The DNA here is from genome assembly GCF_043381705.1 of Parasteatoda tepidariorum. Taxonomy (NCBI): domain Eukaryota; kingdom Metazoa; phylum Arthropoda; class Arachnida; order Araneae; family Theridiidae; genus Parasteatoda; species Parasteatoda tepidariorum. Next base: position 73,237,898 of record NC_092206.1, read on the forward strand.
AAAACCACGAAAACGTCTCAGGGATAGCCTGACGGTAAAGGGACTCTAACCCATTATCAGTCTACCTCTGAGGATATTTTACGTCAGCAGTGTGGTTGGAGTGATCCGGGTACGGAATTCGAATTCGTTTGTATTCGTACCAGTCATCGCTGGGATTCGAACCCGGGTTCACCTCATTGGGACACGAGCGCTTATCTCCTAAGCCACCACGGCTCAGTAGTCCGAGTACAGGATTTTTTAAATTAATGGAACCACATCTATACTAATTCTAAGTGAACAATTTTTCTTTTAGCAACAAGGATTTTAGAAGATTTCCGCGGCCAAACTTTAGGCACAATTTCAAAGATCATGCTTGAAGCTTTTAGAATTGTCCTTTTTACCATTGAAAAATGTGGATCGGCCAAAATGAGAGTATGAAGTTAAATCCTTTTTACATTCTTATACCACTATATATTATAATATAAATGTTGTAATCTTAAACAATGACTTCAAAACTGCAAGTATTAAAGTTAGGAATAAATTATTAATTTCCTATCCTCATTTTGGTCGATTCGAATTTTGTATGGGTACAATTGGCACCATTTCTAAAAGCTTCAAGTACGATTTTTCAAATTGTACCAACAATTTTGCCATATAACATCTTCCGAAACATTTGCTGCAAAAAGAAACATAGAGTTAGTATGGAAGTGTTTTCAAATATTTGTCCAACCCCTCTATTTTCCTTTTAGAAGGGGTAGAAGATTTTCCGCGATCTGATAGTAAGAAAGAAACAAAAATGAGATAATATTCCCGATAACATTTAAAAAATGTTCTTGTACTAAGTGAAAAAAAAATAAGTTTAAGAGCTTATGGCACTCTATACTTGGCGATAGATAACAAGTAAAATAAATATAAGAACAAAAATGATGATGTAGATTGGCACTGATCTGTTTGTAAACACAGAAAAGAAGAGGATTTGGCGGCTCCAGTCTGGCGCGCATATTGTTTGGGGGAATTAAAGAGATTTTCATCACACTCTGAAAACAAAATGAATAAAATAAAAATATTCCTGAATCATTTAAGCTACAATGTGATGGTGGGAAAAAGCTGACGTTTGGCATTTTTGGAATTCTCTTTACGGCTCATTTTTATCTAATCTTGTTAACGTTATTTTAACACAGAATATTTAGTAGCAGTAATCCTTTATTTTTTTCTCTCTTTATTCTTTACTTTTTTTTATGCGTGCGTGTTTTTACTGTGTAATTACATACTTCGAAGAAATCTTTAGTGTCAAATTTGTGCGTCTTTTTTATTTAATATTTTTGACTTTTAGATTATACAAATAAATTATTATAACATTACCAGATTTTATTATAAATTATTATAACATTACCAGATTTTATTATAAATTATTATAACATAACCAGATTTTATTATAAGTTATCATAACATTACCAAAAAATTTACACAGCCATTTTTCTTAATGTAACTGGCTGATATGGTTTTAAGGCCATGCTACGGCAAAAAGTTTAACTATCTGTTAGATTGATGAGTTTGTCATTTTTTGATTTTTAATTGAATTTATGATTTTTTGAAATTATTGTTTGGTCATTTGTTTTATTTTAGTTCTCTGAAATGCTTTGCCTTTTAAACTAATAAAATAAATACGGAAAGGCGTTCATTTAGGTTTTTTTATTTTCACTGTTTACAGTAGAATTTATTATATGAAAGAATAGAAATAAAAACATGGAAATAAAGGTTGACAGAAGTATAAAAACATGGAAATAATACTTTTTACGTATTATAGAACTAAAATGTTAGATAAAAAGTTTAGAGTTGATTGTTGATTTAGAGTTGAATTTTATGTTTCTACATAAATGCGCAATAATAGAATATTTCTAAAAACTAACATAAACACACATAATCCAATCTTAATACAATAGTTTGATTGAAATAAAGTATAGAAACTCCACTTTTAGAAGATAATAAGAAGTAAATAAAAAAATATTTAAAAAAAAACTGCTTAATATAACGTAGAATGTCAACTATTCACATCTACTGAACATCTAACAATCGCATCTAACTATTTCGATTAAGTGTAGCTAGAGGGCACTGTAGGCTGCTGGGCCATGAGAAACTTCAAGAAAATCATCGTGATAACGTCAAATTGAATCACAGTTAAGTATTATAGTTCATGTGTTTAACTAATTCGCGATCACAACGAACTATAGGGGGCGTTGTTGTATGAGACGAATACCTGCGATTTCTATATGAACAGCCATTACAGTGTTGCCAGATTGGGCTACAAGTAGCGGATTTGGCTACTTTTAAAAGTCCCCGCTACTGAAAATCGAATTTGGGCTACCCGCTACTTTTTGGGCTACTTATTATTTTTCGAATGCTACAAATCTTAAAAATGCGCTACTTTTTTCCTCACAGAAATATATATAAATTTTTTTAAATTTTCCCCTTCCCATTATAAAATGATTCTGAAAGTTTGCAGTTTCTTTACCCTTTTCAAAGAGGACATTTTTTGTTGTTGTTAAAAACGCTTTAACTTTAGATTTGGATTCTTGATTTGTCCATATCTATGTTTCAAATCGTAAACTCGCGAAATCGCAAAGATTAATATGGAAAAATATACGGAGAATATGATGGGGAAAAAAAATCTTCAACCACTATTAATCGGTTATCGTCTGGAAAAACAAATCACGTGACTCGCTTCGCTTTGAAACTCAGAAAAATTAAATCTAGAGTCATTAAACATGCTGAATGAAATAGTTGTTGTGAATGACAATGAGTTTCCAAAAAATATCGTACTTTTAAATGCTTTTTAGTAAATTCATTTTACTTTTGTAAATTACC
>NC_092206.1:73240818-73293635 GCF_043381705.1 Parasteatoda tepidariorum
GATCTAAATCCCATAGAGCATGTGTGGGATGCATTAGGGAGACGTCTTGCGGCACGACAGTATCCTCCTGGTAACACCCATCAGCTGAAAGATGCGTTAAAGGAGGAATGTAGACGTTTACCCCAAGAACTTCTGGATAATCTGGTGCTTAGCATGGAGAGACGATGCCAAGCAACAATTACAGTAAGGGGAGGGCATATCCCATACTAGGGAACATCTGCCAGTTGTACTTACGCTTCTTCAGGCAATCATGTGTAACGCCACTATATGTCAAATAAAGCCTTTTTTTGTTCCATACCCTACTTTAAGCTTTATATTCATTTCTGCGCCATTATTCTTTTACCATCGTTTAAGTACAAAATAATGTACATCATATTCAAATTTCATGTCAATCGGATGATTTCTTGTAGAGTTATGATAAAAAACGCACTTGTTGCTTAAGTTTTGCACACCAGTGTACATAAATGCGCAATAATAAAATATTTCTAAAAACTAACATAAACACACGTAATCCAATCTTAATACAATAATTTTGATTGAAACAAAGTATAGAAACTCCACTTTTAGAAGATAATAAGAAGTAAGTAAAAAAATATGAAAAAGACTCCACTTAATATAACGTAGAATGTCAACTATTCACATCTACTGAACATCTAACAATCACATCTAACTATTTCGATTAAGTGTTGCTGGAAGGCACTGTAGGCAGCTGGGCCATAAGAAACTTCAAGAAAATCATCGTGATAACGTCAGAGTGAATCGCCGCTAAGTATTATAGTTCATGTTAACTAATTCGCGATCACAACGAAATATAGGAGGCGTTATTGTATGAGACGAATACTTGCGATTTCTATATGAACAGCCATTCAGTTGCTCTGGAGACGTCTTTAATGTAGCGTGTAGTATTGTAACGTTCCTTCTTTATCATGGGTTATTAAATTTAAAAAAGAAATTTTTTTGATATTCTTTCGTATGCAAGTGAAAACAAAATGGTGTGGTGTAGTAATCAGCGTACTTGGTTCAAGTAGCGAAGTTCATGCTCTGGCGAACCTGGAAACTTCAAAGTACCCTTTTTTGTAATCTAAATGAATTTCAAGAAATGAAATGTGATATACCATCGTAAAAATTTGTTATTTTCTATTTTTGTGATTTGCTTTACATCTATTCTTTAGTTTTAACGTGTTCGATTAATCTTGGATGTTTTTATTTTAGTTGTTAAAATTTTATTAAAGCTATGTTTAAATTTCGCATTCCCCCCACTTTTTTTTTTTTTTTTATGTCTTTGGCGGCTGACTTAACTAAAAATGCAGAATATATGTAATACACGCAACCGATCCTCGCCAAAATGCGTTTTACCATATTTATCTAGTTCACGTAAAAATTTTAGGGGAAAAATCATTTTAAAATTAATTCTAACTGCTTTTAACACTATATGCAAGCGCCATTTAATTGTGCCACTGTATTCGATAAAAATGTACCAAGAGACAACAATAAAAGGTATTTAAAGAATTTATTTTTCTTCCCTTCTCTTTTTTTATTCATACTTTCGTTCTTTAAAAGAATCTGACTTCTTTTTATCAATCGAAAATATTTTGACAATAAAAATAATATATCATTGAAATCCATTCTTTTTGTTTGTGTCGCCAAAATCTCCATACAGATGCCAAGAGCAGTTTAAAAGTTTAGTTTGATAAAGAACATTTTTCAGACTCTGGAATCCGATATTACAAAGGAGAAATAAAAATCGAAAGAAAAATTATTTATATGATCTTTGAAATCGGCGATTCATGAAAAACCAAACTGTAGCTCTGTATCAGTTCTCTGAAAAATTCGAAACCCTTTGGCGAATTTGACACGAAAAATAAGAAACCTTTTTTTCCCCTATTTTTTTCTCTCTGCCAAATTCCATTATCTAATAAAGAATATATCGTCCAGAGTGTTAGAATTCTGTTTCGCACTTAAAAAGATTCTTTTTCACCTATTCTGGCTTATCTTACGGCAAAAAGTAGGTGGTTTGGATCTAATGGAGTCTTCCAGAAACTTGACGCTTTAGCGGCTCTTTGTGTTGAAAAGCCAAGGGGTAAAAAAAGGGACCTGCTACTTGATTCTATAACTTCTCAGATATTTTTTCTTAAAAAATACTTTCCTTATTGTCTGAAGAGTTGAAGTATGGCTTTCCACAAAGATTGGCGAAAAGCTTAGATAAAATAATTGGGATGGGCAACTTCTTTTTTTAAATTAAAAACTTTTTTTTTTAGCTGGAAAAAAATAATAAATGTTTTTTTTGGTGGAAATATATTATGAACGACTCATCAAATGCAGTTTTTACTTCCTCACTGCGTTTTTAAGTACCGGTTAAAGTTTTTCTTCTTCTTTTTTTTCTGAAAAGATTGAGAAAAAGAATGAACGAAATTTAACAAGTCGCCCCATTTAACAAGTTATTGTTGAAAAATTAGCAAAAAAAGTATATCTTTTTTATTGTATTATTAAATATTAGAAATTGAAACGAAATATAATATATTGATTTTAATCTTTTTCCGAAGGCGCGTCTCTCCTTGGACTACTGAGTTCCAAAATAATACAAAATTATAGAAATTTTAAACTACAGTTACTTCTAAACGTTTTATCCTTCTTAGCAACCACTCTTCTTTGAACAACATAAAAAATAAAAAATATATTTCTTTACTTTGTCCATGTTATGTAAAGCTATAAAAATACCAAACGATTATATATGATTATTATGAACTAGATTTTATGCAAACGATTATTGAAGTTATACTTCTGATGCGACTTCCAACAAGGTTGCCTTAAACGTTTAACGCTACATTTTTATTGGCCGGGAAATCACGTGGTAGGATCCAGTTTTCCCTCATTCATTTCCATATTGTTTTGGTTCTCACTAGCATAAAAATAATAAAAGTATTGTTTTTCTATAAATATTTTTTTAGTTTGTTTTGATACACATATAATTTAATAGGGTAGTATTTTTTATTTTCAAATTTAGTGGATAACAATTGTAAAAAATGAGTGAAAACAATCCCACGGACAATGCGACGGATTTAAGGTTATGTCAAGGTACGTCTCTTGTGAATATCAATTGATTGTTAGGTTTTCTCTTTTGAAATTACATTATGACGCATTCACATACATTATTAATACTAATACATTTTCCAGGGCGATACGATGAGGCAACCACAAGCGCTTCCACTGGGTTCAAGAGGTTCACGAGGGAAAAATGCACAATATTACCGTGATTTCAGAGCAAGGAAGCGAGCGGAGCAGGAAAAAGAGTCGTTGAATAGAACTAGTGATCCTTCTACGACTGCTGATCCTTCTACTATTAACGTCGCAGGTTGCGAAGCTTAACTTTTTCCACGCGGAGGGACTCCAAGCACTATTTTTTTATGACGTCATTAGTTAAAAGTGTCATTAGCGTAATATTATCCAGTGTTTAATTAATAATTACGAGTGGCAACGTAAAAAGANTACGTATTAGCGTTTTATATAATATAGATAGATGTTTGTTTTGATAGAACGCAGTTATTTATTTTAGAATTTCAAGATATTTTTATAGCTTTGATAGATCGGGTAGATTTATTGGAAGCAAGAAACAGTGCACGCGTAATATCGATGCCGTTTTTAGAGGCTAAAATTTGAGTCATAAAATTCCCCGAGTCTTAAAATAAGGGTGCCACAACCGGAAAACCTTTAAAACGTGGTTGAGAAGACTGAGTTCCTGAATTTTTAGCACTTCCTAAACTTTTTTTTAGCCTAAATCTAAATTTTAATATCATTTGATTTATGTAAAAAAGAGCTTAAAAACCAATTTAAAAAAATAATAATTGCATGCTATGGTACTATTTTTTGGGACTATATTGCCGAATTGCAGTGCTACGTCTAAAGCTCAAAGATGTTTTTAAAGATGTGATTCCAAATAGAGAATAAAAGAGTTAATCCATTTTAATCATATGCTGGTAAACACAAGAAACGCCTTTGTTTTAGAGAATTTTTAAAAATAAAAACTGGTTGGCAGTTATGTATATTTTCTTTAATATTTCTGCTTCTAATGACAACATCCCAGGTTGCCGACCATTTTCCCTGGCAAATTAAGTCAGAAAGGAGCACCTTTCGTTTAACAAGAGAGCACCGCTAGGGTGAAAATGCAACTTAGCTAAGAACCCCCGGGATAGATAGTAGCACTTCACATTCGAGAAGCCAGTTCCACAATTTAGACTTAGATCTGATGAGTAATGGAATTTTCTTCAGATTCTTGTACCCATGGTACTGCTCAACAGCTAACTACGGGACTTTCAATTCTATAGATTTGAAAAGCACATATATCACATGTTGATCTCAGTGGCTCTGAATACTGAATCCCGGCTCCTCCGGACCTAAGTCCGATGCTCTGACCACTGGTCTACCCCGGCCCATGATATTTCTTCTTTGGATAAAGAGATTTTGTTTTAAAATATTTATTCAATCAGTCTCTTTTGCTAATTCAAATTATAGATTCTTTAAAAAAAAAATTTCTTCTTAACCAGAGTAGTGTTACTGCTTCAAATTAAGGTAGAGCAGTTTTTTTTTTCCTTAAAATTCTCATTGATTTGTAATACGCGATTTTTTACTGTTTGACATTAAATGCTATTAAAATATTGAAAAAAAGCTGTATAAATGTCTACAAAGCTGTAAGTTCTTATAAATATGTAGCTGCCAACAGCCACTCTTTTTACAAAAAAAAAAAAAAAAAAAANAAAAAAAAAAAAAAAAAAAGGAAAGAAAGAAATGTGTACCTAAAGTACAAATATTTTTTTATTGCTTGTTTATAAATATGATTTAAAAGGATTATAATCTCCAGATATTTAAATTGAGCAAAAATATCTATCACACATGCAAACTTTTGCGGTACGTATGGCTTTATTTGAAAATTAATCTATAGTTATAACAGTTCATTGCACTGCAAAAGAACAAGAACAATAAACAAACAAGAAAATTTTTGCTCTTTCCAAAAAGGATTTTACAAAGTAGTTGCAAAATTTTAAACCACAAAATCAGTCATACACAAACATATTTTTATATTTCGCCGAAGTTTTATTAATTTTACTCACTTGGAATAAACCGGTTAATAGAATAGAAATATACGTCCAGTGTAGTGTATTAATTTTTTGTCAAGAAATATGATTCCTTTTGATAGTTCTATTAAATTATCAGCAAACTAAGATGTCTATGAGAAATTTACCCTCCGAAGTCCAATTCAAAATAAACTCTTTTATTCGTAATTCATATCCCCACCCAAGTTGATATTCTTCTTTCTGATGGAAGAGGGAAGAAAGCGTTCCTTTTTTTTCACTTCAGTTCTATCATTTTATTTTATTTTTCGGTTTTCGCTGTCGGTGCATTTATTGTTGCCATCCAAACGATTTTTTGGTAGTGCAAAATAAACAACTGAAATCCACAAAGAGAAGAAAATAACAAAGAAAAAAAAATTAGCAGTTCCAACATGTGTCCATAGAATGGAATCTTCTTTCTTTCTCCATGTCTTCGTCGGTGGCCTGGAGGCTTAGAAGAGGGGGGAAAAATGGCTAAATCAAAAGAAAAAGTGAAGAAATGGGAATAAAAAAGTCGGTACCTTCAGTGGTATGGTGTTGCCCACCCTGAAGATTCGCGCAATCTGTCAATCTAACCTTCTAAACACGTCAAATGCTGACCTACACTCTGATCAGACGCGTTTTGGTAAGATTCTTTTGATTTTGATTTTTTTTAAATGAAACAGATAGAAAGAATATGTGATAGACAGTCAGTAAGGGGATGAACTTGAAATTAATTCTCCGAACAGATGTTGACTTTAGGGGCTCGGAGATCGTTTTATCTATTTTTTTCTTTTTTAGATTTACGACGACTTTTGTTTTCTATAAAAATAAATAAAAACAAAATGAAAGTAATCATTAGTTATTTAGGAATTCAGTGTTCCTTAAAAAGAACTGTATGTTTTATCCTAATAATTTGTTAAAAAGCCGACTTTGATGTACCTATACTCAAAAAAATGCTAAAACGCGAATCATAAAAAAGTTTTTTTTTTTTTTTGTAACTTGTTTATAGTGCTTACTTAACACCTTTAAAAAAAACTAGATTATGTTTTGATTGAGAATTCAAAACGTTTTTGTTTAAAAAATTTACTTCGAAAGTTAAAAAAAAAAGAAGAAAAAAAAGAAATGTATTTCTGCAACAGCTAACTTTTGTAGGCTAAAGGGAGCCATAAAGTTAAATGTTTTAAAATTTTAATACAAACGGCACGGTCGAATCTATGCCAATTACATTGTACAGATTTCCCAGACAAGACAAGCTAGTATTCGTTAATCAGATGCTGGGAACAGAACCCCAGTCCAACACAATAACAGCTCAGTGTCTTATCCACTGTGCCGTCATGGCTCGACGGCCGGAACTTATCCTGATAAATCTAATTATTTTTTTCAAGAATGGCACTTATAACTTGGTAGCTGCCTAGTTTTACACATTCTGCATAAAATTTCATTTTTGTACTTATAGTTGTAGTATTTTGTACTTTAGGGTTTCTACTTATTTTTTGGGTTTGTAAGTTTAATTTTTAACATGATTTTGACCATCACTGCATGTATTTAAATTAAACTTATATATAAAAGTATCATAAAGCTAACTAAAAAATATATTTTTGCAAAATTCAATTTTACAAACATTTCTAGTGGTTTGTAACAATTTTTGAAATTGTGTTGCTAGGCTGTCCAGAAAATAATAAAATACGCGTACAGTAGGTTGTACAGAAAAGTACAAAAAAACGCTACGTTTCCCCTCCGCGTGTGGCAGGTCCTGGAATTATCCTGAAATTATTTGCGAATTTACCAATGTCCTTACTTTCCACGAACACTTATCCGAATTTTTAAAGTGGTAATGAAATAACGATTAAAACAAGTAATATATTTTTTGTTTACCTTTAGCTACATTTTTTAGGCAATTTCCGATTCATATTCTCCTTGATCATGTTGTTGTCGTTGTTTGCTGTAGGTCATTAAGGCAAAGGGGTGCGATTGCTCTTGGCTTGATCATCTCTTTTTCACATATGATTGAATTATTCATGTAGGGTGATAACTAATAACATTGTGACTCAAGTTCCTTAATCCAAGAAATGAATTTCCAATATGATATATATAACCACTTTAGTACTGAAAATATTACAAATGCATAGTTTCAGATCAAAATATTACTAGTTATATTTATTTATATGTTTTGGTGAGAACAGAAATTTGCTTCACTAAAAAAAAAAAAAAAAAAAAAAAAAAAAAAAAAAAAAAAAAATTAAATATATATTATTGGTTTTAATCTTTTTGAAAAACAATTACCCAACAGAATGCACAGTTTTGGTGATCAATAGATTATGAGTAGCAAAATTTGAAAGACGAGCTTTAAAACATTAGTCTTCGATTACAAAAGAAGGTATGCAAGTATTTAAACTTAATCATATTTCGTCATAGACGATTATGGAACATGATTTTTGGTTGCTTAAATTCATGGGTTTGTCTTGGCGGAGCAGAAAAACTGCGGAAGAGTCACGCATTTTACCGGATATCCCGTTAAATCATCATTGAAACCACCTTAAGCTAACAACTAGTACACCTTGAATATTGTTAGTGCGTCATTTTTAGTAATTTCTAGAAGTCTTCATACTCAGTGCAAAAAAAAAAGTTCCTAAGAAAACAACGTATAGTTACGAACACAAATTTTATGGATAAAGTAAACGTATCAATAAGTGCAAGAAGTGGTTTCTCTTCACTTATTTAACCATATAACTTCAGTTTTTTACATTTCCTGGTTAAGATTTTTTTGTACTGGTAGCGATATAATGTATTGATTTTATAATTGTTAAAAGGAATTATTTTAGCTATGCAGACACCTTATTTATTTATTTCTAATATTTTTTTTAGATATTTATCTAGTTATTTAAATTATTTATAGGAAGTGATGGCCAAAATCACTATAATGCAACTTTGTTAAACATAAAGATTGAGGTATAAATTTTGTTAGTCATTTTAAAAATAAAAGAAAAATCTCTGAAGAAAATTAAGAACTTCTGCAGGTAACCGTTAAGGCATTAGTCTATAACACCTTACTTGTTTTAAAAATATTTTGTAGATATTTATATACTTATTTAAATTATTTATAGGTAGTGATGGTCAAAATTACTATAGATAAATAACAGTTATATTAAGAACCGTTAAGGCATTGGTCGCAGAGCTCTATATATTAAAATAGTGTCATGGAAAATTTATATTTTTAGCTTATTTTTGATGAAACGTGAACGAACAAGTCAGTTCGAACAAGGAGTGTGAGGTTGCACTGATTTAAGTGGGAACAAGCATGTTTTTTTCTTCTTTTTTTTAAACATTTTCTACCCTTACATAGAATTGGGAGGAAGATTTCTAGCTAAATTCTAGAGATGCCAACTGCTCCGCTTTCTGCAAAAATTTTAAAAAATTGGCAGCGAATGAAATAGTAAAACTTGTGGAATAAATATAATTAAGCCTACTTTTTAAAACAGTCACCACGAGATAAATGCCATAAAGTTCATGAGAAACTTGGAATTTTTGTCATGCAATGGTGAAAAAATGGTTTAAAATCAAATATATTAAACTAAAAGTACCTGAAATTTCGCTACTACTAGAATTTTTTTTTTTTTTTTTAAAGTTTACGGAACAAGTTGGCACCTTTGCCACTTAAACTTACCTACTTTAATTGTTACTTCACAACCAATTTAAATATGTTAGTAAATTAAGATTTATGGCTTGGTGTCTATGGGGTATATTGATAATTAAATGAATTTGGCCACAGTTGAAAAAAAAAAAGAATAAATAGCGTTGGCTGGCAGCTATGGTATAATAAAACTGCCAATTCGAAATTCGTATCACTCCACCTTGCTTAACGTGCTGACCAACAATAGGCTGTTGCGCGAATAATTTACTTTTTATATATTATTTATAATTCGGAATTATTTAAATACCGCGAAGCTCAAAATCATTTTAAATCTAACGTAAAATACGAATTTTGCTACCTCTTTAAATATTTCAGTAGAATAACCGGTAAAAAAATTGGAAAATTAGACAGGAACAGCACGACGTATTTACCCACGTAAGCAGGTTTTACTTTTTAAACGGTTTTTAACTTTTCAACTAGCGATTTTTCCCTTCCTTAATTTATACGATAATGAATATTCTATTGTTGCATAATGATAGCTTCTTTTTATTTAATAAACAAAAATCGTTTTGAGTTTCGAGCATTCTTTCCCGTAGAGTAAAACGTAACTGTAACCAATCATAAGAGGGAGAAAAAAAATTAAATAAGAAGAAAATAATACGAACTTTTAAATGCATATTATTACCAACCGGGAAGTGGTGGCAGGTAAAAAGTTCATTTGTCAATGTGTCATTTAAAAAAAAAAAAAGAACTGTGATAAGTAGTGAAGAAGCGTTGCCTACGGCCAAGAGAAAATAATCCTCAACTAATCGTTTGGTCTTCATACGTATAATGTCTAGGAAGTCCCAGATTATTAAGAATGAAGTTGAGTGTTCCTTACACTGCGCTCAATTGGAAAAAAAAATATTAGCAAATTATTGTAAATGTATGTAATTATCTTCGCATAAAATCATATTTTTTTTTTTTTAATTTTAATTTGGTGTCATTCCAAAACTTTGATACACATAGAAGAAATGTCTCAGTTTGATATTATTGAACATAAATGTACAAAAGAAAAATAAATTTGATTATTATATTTCCAAATAACTATCTAAACACGATATTTGAATTCAGAGTTAAGTAGCATGTTTATAACACTTTGAATGCCACGCTAATTTTAAATGACATGCCCGTCTGGCCACACGGTATACGACTACAACTACATTTGCAAATATTTAACAGATTTTGCCAGTAGTTTAAAAGGTTTAGCACGACATATCTGGAAAGAAAGTGGTGAATTATATAAGCCTACGAATTGTTTAGAAATAGTGGTGGATAAAAATCTACTAAGATGAATTTATTATAAACCAAGAATCATAATTAATAAACTACCACTTCAAAATATTTATTCGCTGTCCGGAGCAAGTTGGCATCTCTGCGTATATAAATAAAACTATTTTTGTGTGTTCTATATTGCATCCATTTCTTCAAACAATTTTAGTAACTATAATAATATAAAAAAAATTAAAAATTTACTCGAATTATGTATTTCTAGTACTAGTTATTACACATGCCGCCAGTCTAAAACATTTTCGCGCCACGACTAACTTAAATTTCAACTCATAGCTGCTGTTAGCATCAAAACGCTTCTTGATTAGCCAGCCACTGCAGAACATCATTATCATGAATAGCAGTTATCCTTTCGTCTTATGTAGGTACCTGATTCGGCTGGAAAATTGGGTTCCTGTAAGCGACGGCATTGTAAATAAATTGTGACATTCGTTTGATGCCACGATTCAGAAGCCAACCCGGTTGGACACACACGCGTGACATCGCTTGACGCTGAGGTACATAAATAAATCTAATCGAAAAATTTATTCAGTATGATAATAAAACAAGTTTAATTCCTGTAACGTTAAACCTAGCGCAACGAGCCACGATGGCTCAGGTGATAAAACGTTCTCCTTCCAATGAGGTGAACCGGGTTCGGATCCCTGGGATGACTTGTCGATACGATTTCTGCATTCGGCTTGCACCGACCACAGTGCTGGCCTGAAATATCTTCAGTGGTAGATGAATGATGGGTGAAAGTCCCCTTGCCGTCAGGCTAACCGTAGGAGGTTCTATTGGTCTTCCTCTCCATGCATCGCAAATACGGATTAGTTCCATCAAAAAGTCCTCCACAATGGCAAATTTCTCCCAATACTTGATCCAGAAGTTCCCTTGTGTTCAGGATTGGGTTCAAAATTTCAAGGCTACATAGTTAAGATTAGTAGTCGTTAACCCAAAACATTGGGTCTGCTGTTCAACGGCGGTTACAAAATAAACATATAAAACAAAGCACAACCACGTGATTAGTCCCAATCATGTGATTTCAATCACATAGTACAGTCACATAGTAGTAGATAGTATTATGTTAAATAGAGAATCGTTGTTAATTTTGTATGTACGGACGCTCCTTTAAACAGGGTGGGGACACTGAAAGAAAATAAAAAAACTGAAATTGTGTAAATGTTGAGAAATAATTTTAAAGCATTTGTATTTATTATTGCCGGGTTAGCCTATACTTTAATAGACTAAAGCAAATTTTGTAAATATTGCCGAAGAATCTGGATAAACAAAACACGTTAAACAAATGTATCTTTTTAAAAAGTTTGTTTTCAAACTGCTGGTCTGTGAAACATTAATTCAGGAATTCGCCATCTGTATGCGTATGATGCTTCATCACTTCAAACAGGCAATATTTCAATAGGTATCTAACCTTTATGGTTCTCAAAGGGTTAATACAAGCTCAAGATATACACAAAACAGACCCACAATTTGCGACCTACTTTTCAGTTCATATGAGAACCCATTCTGATTTATAAATATACATCTTGGTGAGTTTTTCTTGAAGTTAAAACAAACACAATGTATAGAGTTTATTCCCATCAGAATATCCGGTCAGTTCCTTCCTATTTTCATCACTATTGCCAGATTTAGATGTTCAAGTTTACACTATTCATGATTTTTCCCCTCTTCTAGTTTTCTTCAAGTACGAGGTTCGGCTGGCGATGACAGCAGTGGACTCCAGATTTCCGCTGTTGAACGTGTAGATGAAAATAAGCGAACTCATGAATGAGTTTGGGACAGAAATAGGCATGAAAGGGGTTACTGTATTTGTAAATTTCTTTTTCTTTCCTCGTTCGTGAAAATGTCGTCTGCTTGAAGACGCATTCATCTTCTGGAATGTTTTATGATTGTATGAGATCGTAAGAATTTCGTTATTCTCAGTTCATTTATTTCTAAAGTAGTATTTATTTATTATTTTATTTTGAAACATCCTACAATTTTAGTTTTGTCTCAGATGGCTGGAAGGGAATGCGAAAAGTGAATGTGACAATTAAAATGTTTCCCTTCAAATGCTAAAACTTTCACTATACAGTTACCACTTTTTCTTTCTAAACTGCAGAATCAGTGTCGTCGTTATGCATTTCTGGTTAAGATTCTTTGTAATGGTAGCAATATAACGAATGATTTAGCAATAAGCAGAATTTATTTTAACTACACACACACTTAACTGTTTACATTTTATTAATTTAACAACCAATTTGATTAAAAAAATATAACAGGCATGATTTCAGCATCTTTGCATATTTCTAAACAGTATTTATTAAAATATGTTGCGAGATACACAAGTAAGTTAAATTAAAACAATTAAATTACCAGTCTGTTTTTCTTTTTTTAATAATTTTTGAAAAAAATTTTGTTCTAAATATGGAACATTAAAGTTTAAATAATTACTAGTTTTAAAGAGTATTGTTGAGAATTTTGGTAATTTGTTTCGATCGTTTTTATGTAGCGGTGGAAAAAAAATCATTATAAATTAACTTTATCAAACCAAGGTAAAAATATGAAGGTATGTATATATTTTGTTACCACTTTAAATATAAAAAGAAAATCTGTTAGCAAAATCAGGAGTTTCTTCACTTAGGCATGTATCTTTAAAATATATATAAGTTTATGTTATTAAGCACGACATTGACATAAAGTTTTAATAAACCAATATAATATGGCAATTTTTATAAATTTGTCAAAAAGTATTTTTTAGATATTTTTTATTATTTTAAACTTATCTAGCACTGTTTTTAATAATTAAAATTTGAACTTTTATCTTCATTTTGACGATACATAAGGTAATTTGAAAGTATACTTTTTTAAGAACCATTAAAAAAATTGTTCATTTTGTCCATTCTAATCCCGTGACATAAAGATAGGTCATAAAACTAATTCGAGTTACTTACTGATAACTCTGATGAACAAACTTTTCGTTGCATTTATGCAAATACTTGATCTTGCCTAATTCAGGTGTGAGGGTTTCAAATATGAAATTAATTTTTCTGCATGCTAGAGTTTTTCTTTTTTAACCCTTAAATGGACCATTTATTTCTAGAAAAGGCAAACTAAAGTATTTTTGGATTTGAAATTGATAGAAGAATAGTAATTGATATAAGAAAAAAAAACTCATTTAGCTAATTAAAAATTAGTCTAAATTTTAATGCCATTTTTCTTTTTGGTGGTAAGTATATTAACACGACCTATTAGGAACTCGTTGTCTTTTATTTTTCGTTATTTATAAAATAAATTTTATGAATGCTACAAACTTCAAAAGGAATTATGTATTTTTTTAACTTTTTCTACGTTTTTTAAAACTAAAAATTTTTTACCAATTTTATTCAAACGCACTTCAAGAATGCTGAAGTTATTAACAAATGGAAACCTAAATCAAAAGTGGTAAAAAAGTTGTGGTAAATATACTTACCACGGCCCTAAAAAGGGTTAACTGACAGTTTAAGTCTGTTTTTGTCGAAATGTACAAGTTTAAAAACATTTTATATAAAAGAAGGCCGCTTAAATATTGCGACATACTTTTAGGGGAGTTAGAGCACGCCATCAGGAATGAAGTTGCATAAAAAACTCATGCCCGGAATTGTCACCGTACGCGGCTTGAGGTGCTTCCCTATTACTATCTGTTTAGAACCACACAAAGAAACAGATCATAATGGGGAACCGCTCCTAGAGGCGTTTGACGACATTTCTGGGTATGGGTTCCTATGTAATTTTAATCCCGACGATGTACCTTAACTCTCCTTGAAGTTTTTCACCACATTTATATGACCCCCTGGAAAATATAAAGTTTTGAAACTTATATAATTTAAAAAAAAAATGCTTTCTGGTGTTATTCGCGTATGATATAAAAAATTGAAAAGCCCCAACAAGGAAGAATTAAAAAAATCTTAATCAAATAGGAGGTATAGATAAGGAATAAAATATGGGTATAATCTTTCTTTTTTTTTCTCAATGTCGGGGAACGATTTTGATTTTTAATTAAACGATCCTTATTTTTATCGCAAAAAAGGGAAACAATATCCATTAAAAGTGACCCCTCAAGTGCAATATGCCTGATAGTTTCTGATCTGCAAATAATTAACTGTCTGTTAAAATGACTCAAAAGACAAGCTACGCATTAATTGTTTATGACAGAAAATCATGTTGTCACCACCCATGAAGAATTGTTTGTTTACATGTGATGGATGAGGTTGTTGTGACACATTCCGCCATCACTTGTGACTCAGGTTACCAATTATTGATTTCGACGAAAGCGCTCTGATGGATGCACTGTAACAGGAGTCAACCATGGTTTGTTTTAGAATACGCCATTAAATACCCCTTTTCGATTCGACTGACTTATACCTTCGAACTAAGTAATACGTAATTTTCGTAGTTTGTGAAAATATCTAATCTCTAGTGGCAGCAAAGATGATGTATTTATACTTTAACAGACAGAGTTGGAAGAATTTCGTCATATATTACAAATGTATAATTTAAATCAATGTATGGAAGGACAGATCAACAATAAGATCTCAAGAAAATTTCGAAACATTTTCTATAAAAATTTAAAAATGAGGTGTATTTTAATAATTTCGTATTCGCAATTACACTTTTCATTTTCATGTACATAGGTGCCAACATGTACGGCCATTGAGAACTTTTTTTTTTATTAGTGGTAGTAATATTTATTTTTTAGCGTAATGATGTTAATTTTAAAAATTAAATACTATACTGTTTTACCTATCTCGAGAAATCAATAATTCAAACATATGTATATGTTACCGGCAAAGTATGAAACTCCGGCATTGTATAGAATGCCTGACGTTTTTAGGCAAAGTATGAAATGTGAGAATCATTACGTACTTTGCCTAGGTATTGTATACAATGCCTAGGCATTCTATAAAATGCCAAATGCTATTTAGGCAAAGTATGAAATAAACGTCCTGATGAGATTATTATGTAAATGATGTGCATGTTACTGTGAATGACCGAAATCGGTGGTTGTTGACTTTCACCGGTGAATGTTGACAATCACATAGTCGCTTTGGTGAATGTCCGAAATATTTATGACATTTTATCTCATTTTCCCATTCCTAAATAAAGGCCAACCCATGCAGATGTATGGAAAAATTTTTTATCTGAATCAGCTTCGTTTCAGCTAAAGATTACTATATTTTTTTTTTGTACNCCCTGATCTATTACAAATGTATAATTTAAATCAATGTATGGAAGGACAGATCAACAATAAGATCTCAAGAAAATTTCGAAACATTTTCTATAAAAATTTAAAAATGAGGTGTATTCACAATTACTCTTTTCATTTTCATGATTCTAGGTGCCTACATATACGACCATTGAGAGTTTTTTTTTTCATTAGTGGCAGTGATATTTATTTTTTAGCGTAAAAATGTTAATTTTAAAAATGAAATATTATACTATTTTACCTACCACGAGAACTAAATAATTCAAACAGTGCCGGATTACCCATTAGGCCAGACTAGGCCATGGCCTGGGGCCTCCAATGATTAGGGGCCCCCTTAAAATGGATTTTTTGAAAATAATTTTAAAAAATTAAGAAAAACAATGATTTTTTTTAAAAAAAATCAATTTAAAATATATATTCAATAAAATATATATTTTTCCGATAGGGCTATCTATACCTTCATCTAAGATTGAATGTAGAATAAGGGAGGAAAGGGGTTAGAGAGCTTACGCAAGCGTATACGTGTTGAATAGAACAATGATTAAGCAGTGGATTCATCTTGCTCGTATCAAACTTATATGTATGTTGTAAGTTTTCTAATCTTTGTGGTGACCAATAAAATTTAATGATCTATTTTTAAAAACAAGAAATATGTTTATTAGTATAGATTTTGCATTATGCTATAATGGCCCATACATAAACCGGAAGATAAGTTTTTCGTTCTTGATAATCTCTTTTAAAGAGAAAACTGAATGAAAGCAAAACTTGAGACAGATATAACACTTTTTAGTTTCTTTAGTCGAAATATATTTATGGTATATTATAATGCAGGCGGGATAGTCTGGTTGGCAGGGCGTTGGGCCCATGTCCAAGAGGTCGTGTGTTCGATCCCCGCCGGCTGAAGACTGCAAGCTATATCTGTCGGGGTCACAAAGTCCTCCAAGTCCCTATAACAAATCAATACCTCAGGGGGGAATTGGATCGGAGATTGAGTGTGCTCTGGTTGAAGTCAAAATTTCGATCTGCGGATGGATGCATGATATGTGACCGAGTACTCCCTGTAAAACGGGCTGCGACGTATGTGCATGTCAGAAGTCAAATTTATCGGCCATAGATGGCGCCACTGGAAAAAAGAAGAACCGCACACTTCTGCGTTAAAATAGACTTGTTAGTATTGACAAGTGGCATAACACAAGAATATATTATAATATATGCTTACTATAAAATTAAATAATATTTTGCGTATATTTCTTTTAATGTTATTGTTTGTTGTTGTTTTCGTGTCCATGGATCTTCAGATAACATCAAATGTCTGAACTATTGCGGCCGCCAGCTTCGGCGCCTCTTGACTGTAGAGAACAGCTCTTACATTGTCCTCAATTGGTATCCATCCCAATTTCAAAACATATTGCTATTGTTTTATTGTTAAAGCTATGTATATGTATGAAGTAAATAGTTTACCCGTAAATGAGTATTTAGGCAATTCATACGACCTAAAAATTTTACAGGATGCATAAGTTTAGAGTAGTGTTGAGACAGTTTTCAGATTTTTTAATTTCCACGATTCCAATAATTTTTTGTTTATAGCGCAGTTACCTCAAAGTGTTTTAAATAACACTTTTTCTTTTTTTAATGGCAATCTAATGTATTTAATATAAGTTATAAGAAACCATTAGATAAAGTTAGTGTATCTTTGTAAATTTAATTAATTCGTGATGAAAAAAAAACTTTTTTCGCTAGTTTTAATTAATGAACTTATTAATCCTATACTACGAAGATTGCAATAATGTAAATAGTGTATTTACGCAAAAAGTGGTAATTCGAAAATGCTTTAACTTTTTAGAAAACTCCCTCTATTTTTCCATTTCAACTTTTTGTTTAATGGTATTTATTTCTGACTTTAGATCCAAATATTAATATTTTTATTAATAATTTATTAATAAAAATATTGAATCTAATTATTTTTAATACCAGTCTAATGTTTTGGTTGGCTGAACTATTTTATAGCTGCCAACTTTTTCGCATCCACTACCACTGGGGAAAGAATTATCCTCGGAAAGACTGAAAATTGGCAGATATGCAATCTCCTATTCTACCAAGTAAATACTAAAGAGAGAAAAAAACGTAGCACCATTTTTCATTTAATAAAAAAAAAAAAATTTCTTCCCATTTCAATTATAATTGTGTCAATGAATGCTATATCAAAAAATTGATGGATCGGTCAATGGCTTATCGTGCCAATATGCCGAGATTTGATCATCAACTTTCCATTTATATATATCATTAGGCATAAACAAGCAAAATAAATACGTCGCTTGTTAAGGAATTTTCTGATTCAAGTGTGATTTGACGATACAGATTCTGTAAAACATCTCAATAACTGAATTTATTTTAATGATTCGGGCCACCATAATAAACAGTACTACAGCCTCCTATTAAAAATAAAACATATAATGAGAATTGTGTTTATCATCAGTCATCAATCATAATTTTCTAAGATATTTTGACTACCTATGAAACTTAAATATGCGGATCTGCATTAGCAAAGAATAGATTTATAATTTAAAAGATTATGTTCCGCTATATTTTAAAAAACTATATTCTAATTTAAGACTGACAACAGTTTTTTTTTTTTTTTTTTTTTTTTTTTTTTTTTTTTTTTTTTTTTNTTTTTTTTTTTTTTTGCAGCAATGCTAACATTATTCCCTTTGGCCGAATTATTTTTTACGATAATAGAAAAATTGTCTTACTGTGTGATAAGTTTTCACTAAGTTTAATTCAATTTGAATTTGTGAAAAATTACTCAAACACACATATAAAACGTCATTTTGTTACAGTTAATCTCGTGGTGAGACTTTTTATAACTTTACCAAGTTTTAACAAATTCATGCTAATTTTAGATTTAAATTTTCTGAAAATTTATAAGATCTTTCGCGTAAAAGTGGAGCAATTGTCATGCCTGTTTTTGAAACAACTGGTAATGTGCATGCTACACCCAACACTTTAAAACTGAATGTAATTTTAAAGTACTCTTTCGTGTAAGAAAAAAGCTGGAAACCTGAAAGCTATTGAGCATTAATCTAAGAAATAAAAGGTAACCCATGACCACAGGAATACATTAATAATTATTCACCTCACTTAACAAATGGATCAGGGCACCTGAGCCAAACATGGCCCTCTAGCTCATTCATCGGATCCATAACAGTCAGTGAGGTAGCCCCTTATTTGAGGGTGCCCCTTGATTCTCGCTAAGTTGTGATCTCGGTTGATCGCCAAGCTGGGCGATGTTGAAACCCAATCGTGATTCTGATTAGATTAGATTGTAGCTTTATTTTTAAATGTTCAACGGTATATATAATTTCAGAGGTCTGTTAGTTCTACGTTGGATACCGGCAGGTAAGGTTACTTTTACTTCTGGTCAATAAGATACAAGGTATGTGGGCGGTCATAAAAAGGGACTTTTAAAAAAATGTCGCCGCCAGTCCGGTACCACAGACGCCATTTTCGATTCGTATTTCGCCGAATTTATGTGGCGATGGAGGTACACAGATTCTATTCATGATAAATTTAGACAGTATCTAACTGCTATTAGAGAATTTGTAAGGGAAGGTTTTCTATCTTCCTACTATGTGCGATTTTGGATAAATAAAAACGAAGTAAATTGGAGACATCACAACATTTAATATACACAGTTATTTACAAGTTAATATAAAATATATAAATCCATTAATACTTTTACATCCCAATGTCTGGAACGTCAATACAGTAATTATTATTATCGAGTTGTCATAGCAACGTTGTTTTTATTTTTCATAAAACTAAATATAAATGCTTGTTATGTTATTGCTCTTGCGCACCACAAATTCTGTGTACCTAAATCTGAGGATATTCAAGCTTAATGAAGAAGTGAATTGTTTTTTTTTTCTGTTCCTGTGCTTACTCTATTAATTTTTGTTCCGATTCAAAATGCATTTTTTTCGGTTCATTAATTTTGCCTATGTTTGGTTCATTGCAGTTTTATACAGTTTTGGCTGAAGTTTTGTTAAAATTTTCCAATGTTTTAGTGAAATATCATTATGTTTTGGCCGCCAGTCCTGTTACCACGGTGTTCCATGCAAACAGAAATGGCGCCAAACATAAGTCGCTAATTTTGCCAAGGGGGATCCTCAAGTATATTTTTACCGATGAGATAAATTACAAAATGAAAAAGTTTCATAATGGAGAAGAGAAGATATCGCATCGTTGCAAGTGCACCCCGCTGCCGGCGCCCTTGTGCGCTATGCTGGTGATATATATATATATATGTGAGTACTGGTCTTACAATTGAAACATAAATGAGTCGTTTTAGTTGGATATCTAATTTTGATTTGGAGGTGATGAAAGCTTGAAGTTGCAACTGTTGATTTGTCTTTGATCTTCTTTATATGGTCATTCCAAGTGAAATTTGAATTTAGTACCAGACCAAGTTAAGTCGCTATTGGTACTATCGGAATTTGGACATTGAAGAGGGTTGGAGATTAACTTTTTCCTATTTTTCCATATGATGACCATATTGCATTTTTGGGCCTTAATTTTTATTTTCTAGTCGAGATACCAGCTTACAATTTCAAAAATTTTTTGTTGCAGTTTAAAAATTGCCTTATAACTGGCTCTTGTATTGAAGATTATTTTATTTGCAATTAGTGGTAGAACTACGTGTGATATACAGGTGTGGTAATATTACTAACCCGGCTGTACTTCAAGTAAATAGTAGGTTAAATATTTTATCTTCAGAGAAGCACAAGTAACTGGGTTCCCACGACTTGGAAACAATAAATGAGTGATAGTTAAGATTTTTCGAGTCAACCAAAAAATACTTAAATTTATCTTTCATTTGTGGATTACGAAATTATTCCCTACTTATATTTTGCACCCATATATATTTTCTTTAAATGAAATATTGATTAACAGCTTAAAACATCCAGATATATCTCACTTTTGCTACCACTTTAAAAAATGTTCAGACAGTGGGAACCCTGAATAATGCATTCATTAATATTGATATACGAGCGTTGAATAATATTAGTCAATATTTATAATAGATGCGGTAAAACAATTTAGAATATCAATATAATCAATCCGTTCAAATTATTAGCTTTTTTTAGATCAAAGTAGGCATGGTAGCGAAATTAGCCTTCGCTAAAATTAATCAAAATTTTAAACATAAACGCTGTACTCTAAAGAGAAGATGAAAGTAAAGTCATTCACCGCATGAATAAAGCACGCATTAGATTTCAATCTCACATAGAAAGTAGAGCGATTAGTTTGTTTTCAAGATTCTCTAAGGTAAATGATTAATTTGAAAAATAAAACAAGGTTGAACAAAAGGAGCATTAAAATAATGAGACAAAATAATTTTTTATATTCATGTTTGTTACAACTTGAATAATATATGACAATCTCACGTGTAGTGATAATTTACCATCACTCTAAGACATTATCAATTATTTCAATTGATGCGTTAAATTACTTAAGTACCACTCAGACTTATTATGCGCACATTTAAATTTGTTGATGCATCTTTCATCTCGCGATGTGCGGTGCGCCGAAGAAAAGAAAAAACGGACCACCCCGAATAACTTTTGATCTAATGATCGGATATTCACGTTCTTTAAACCGAGGTGAAAAATAGTGTACCTTGCAATTTAAATTTTTTTTGACCATTTTTAAATAAAATAATACTAAATATTAACTTAAATTTATTTTTTGCATGGTCTTTTCTTAGGATAAATGAATTTTATAATTATGTGTAAAATTTTTTCAATTTGCTTCAAAAGTTCTCGACATATAGCAAAATATGGAAAAAGTAAAATTAACATTAAGGGGTCCAAACTTTGGAGTGCCCTTCTGACTAAACTATTGGGACCATAATTCCCAGATAGCGGCTACCCCCTATATTTTGGGGGTCAAAAATTAATTAGCATATTTGTGCTCACCCCCTCGAGCCATTAAGGTTGAGTTCTAGAACGTGAAAAGCCGATCATTAGATCAATAGCACGGTGGAGACAGAAAAAAGCCAAACTGGGGAAAAAATTATTTCATTATTGCCTACTTTCGGGAAAATTAAAACAATTTTTTTTCTTTTGAGAGTAATAATATATACGTTGGACTGCTCTTTTTTTCGCGAGAAAAAAATGGATAGTGGTGAATAGTTTATACTTTAGTATTAGTATGAACTTATTTCAATCCTCAAGAAAACCAATTATAAAAGAGTAGGATTTACTACCGGTTTTACTTCTTTTCCGCTCTACTTTAAGCCGTGGAGTGTTCGCAGCCCTGCCAACATTTATTTAATCTTGTCGAGGAAGTATTTCCCTAAAATAAAAGCAATTGCAGACAAAGTAATCTATTCACAATTACCATGGCTTGCATTCATTTTTATAACTTGCTCTTATATATAACTGATTTAATTGCATTTAGAAAGGTAATCAAAAAAACATAGTAATTTAAATCTATAAATCCCGGAATTAAACACTAATTTATAAGATTCCTGATTGCTTTAAATCTAGAAATGAATTGCTACCGAGAATCTGTAGTTGTTGGCAGTTACGTGCTTATAGCAAAGAGGGCTTCAGATTTATCGAGTAGTTTACCGACGTTTCTTAAAAAAAAAAAAAAAAAAAAATAAGGNAAAAAAAAAAAAAAAAAAAACGCAATTAACATGAATCCTAGTGGTCAAAAGTTTTCTTTATCAACATTCATCTAAATGAATCAAGACTCACCTGTAGTAGTCAGGGCCTAACTTATCCCAATTGAGGCTCGGGGCAAAAACTTCTTTGGGGGCCCCCTCTGCTTCACTATTTCAGTAATGGGGAACCGAACTTCATGGAGGTATTTAAATTTTTCACCTCATTATAGATACATAATAAGAAAATTGACTAGAACCTAGAATTGCTATAAAGTCCCCCTCCCCCCAAATCAATGGTCAGACGAAATATCGTTCTGTTCATTTTATTGGTTTTCTAACAATTCTATGTCCATCTTTAACAGGATATAGCACATCTGAAGAGCCAAAATTTATTATTTTCTTTGAATTAACTGGATTGAAGAAGTATGTACAAAACAGTCAAGAATGGGATAATTGATGCTAGCTGCGAAAAATTCATATCCTTGCTGACATTAGGGCAGACTTTAGCTAAATTTTCGTAATTACGGTGGCTCAATTAAGCCAACCAGAAGCCCGTACTTTTGTAAAAGTATTGCATTTTGCGATATGTAAAGATACAAGCTTTTGTTTGGCCATATTTGTCCATCGTAATAGTGAAAATTTAGCTATATTCCGCCCTAGAAGGCTATGGAAATATAGATTTTGTTTGTGTTCATATGAGAGATTAATGAAGAAGCTATCATAAAACGGATTTTACACTGCACTGATATTTTGTTTTAAAAAAGTTCATTAAACGTAAAATAAACTCTCTCTTCTATTTGGGGCCCCCTCTGAAGTTAGTGTCTGAATTATTAGGTAGTAGTAAATTATTATTTTTACATAAGTACCGAATATGAATATCAAAAGAAAATATAACTTAATATGAATGAGATAAAATGTTTAGAAAAAGCTATTTTAGTTAAAAAGTAAATTCGTTTCAACTAAAATGTCTCACCACTACATTGAAATTAATTCTGCAAATGAAGAGTTTGCAGTTAAGATATCTTCTGCAATTAGTGCTTACAGACATCAAAGATTATTTTAAATTGTTGATCACGCCAAGGGGCGGCAAGGAAACAACATCGAACAGAGCTCTGAATCATGAATAACCACAGGGTGTCTTACTCTTTTACTTTTCCTATCTCTGACATGATCTTGTATTTTGCACGTATCTCATTTCTGGAAATCGCAATCAAGCACAGCCTTGCCCAAGGTGAAAGGACGATGGGTGGTTGATGGTTGTTTCTTTTTTCTCGTGTTGTTTGCAAAATGGCGCTTTTACCTCCATTTTTTCTGATGAAGATCTTCCACGTGTACTCAAGAATTAGTCACCTCAATGGCTCCAAGTTGAGAAGAAAAGTAAAAAAAAAATATATTTTTCAACGGCTGTTTCACCTGCTTCACGCCTCTTATTACATTCGGCGGTGTTTGTTAATAAAAGAAAATGTTCGGGAGAAGAAAAAAACTGGCACGTTTGCGGTACAATCACAGCCAAACAATTTTCCAAAGCAGTGCCAAGGTCATGTTAGAAAAAGAAATCAACCCATCAAAAGGACACTCCACTCTGCTAACCCTTTCTTTTTATCTCTTGGTTTCGTTTTTAGAGAGTAACGAAAAAGGGGAGGGTCCTCAGTGTTCGAAAAATCGTGACCAACTTTGCCTTTAAAAAAAAGTGGGAAAAAAACATTGATTGTGTTTGTGGCTAGCCGTAAACTCTCATCTGACCGTTCCGTACAATGCTCTAGTCTTGAAAAATCGTGAAAAAGGACTGATGAGATATAAGACAGTATGGTTCTATATTTATATATGTCGTCTACATTTAAATTAAATGGGTATTTTCTTCTGTTAGAATTACATTTTCGTTTAAAGAAATATAAACGATTTGAATTAAAATGCAAGCATTGATTTTTGTATTATTATAACCTATTAGAGACCAACGTTGGCGTGACTACTTTAAAAAAAGATGAAGACTGGTAATTATTTCAATAATTACCAGTTATAATTAGACTGGTATAATTAAAAAAATCAGACATCCGTGCCCGCCAAAATATATTAAGAACATAAATATCTATTATTTGATCTGAAATTAAGCAATCAGAAATTGGACTGTGATATTTTACAACTGATGTCATTAACTCCAAAAGATATTGTATCATCTTTGAATACACATAAATACTCTACCACTCTCTGCAAAATGTGTTTTTGCATTAGTAATCCGGAATGGGTATTAGATTTCGGTTAATGTGATTGTTTTTCTTAATATTTTTCGGTTATTGATCCCTAAATAATCAACATTCTTTGGACTGAACTAAACTGACTAAAGTATATTAGACAATTGTAAGTGTATTAACCCTTTCGCGCCGACTGTCACAAATACGTGACACAATAAAACCGTATCAACCAGGGTAAAAATATAAAACTGGTAGTCAAAGTAATTCTATAGCAGTTTATTTGTGGGCGGAGTTATAATTTTTTGATTTATTTAATTCACCATTACTTTGTTCAAAATAAAACTACTTAGTAATACTTTGAATTAACATTGATTATATGTATGAGTAAACTAACAATAATTAGAGTAAAAGCAAAGTAAGTCTGCCAAATTAGAAACGACTACTTTTAAGTTACCGCTTTTTATTTAATTACGTCCTGATCCTGATTTTGTACGAATGCTTTTGTGAATCACCCGTCCCCAAGGGGTTAATCTATGAAAAACTGCTTTAAATTGAAAATATGTAACATTAAGAATGGCATTTTTTCATCATTTTATCATTCACACGGTGAATGCCATGCTAATTTTACACCGCATGCCAGTTTGGCCAAACGGTAAATAACCATAAACTTAATATGACAGATTTTGCAAATATGACAGATTTTGCTAATTTTTTAAAAGGTTTAGTGTGACGTATCTAGGATAACTGGTGAATTATATAAATCTACGAAATATTTAGAAATAGTGGTAGATAAAAATCTACTAAATTTAAATTATTAAACCAAGAATCACAATTAATAAACTACCATTTGAAAATATTTGTTCGCTGTCGGGAGCAAGTTGGCATCTCTGCGTATATAAATAAAACTATTTTTCGATATTGCGCTAATTTCTTCAAACCATTTTAGTAACGATAATAACATTAAAAAAAATTTAAAATTTACTCGAATTATGTGTTTTTAATAATCTTGGCTTCACCGGTGATCCCCGTGGCTTTTCGAACAAACTCACTGCCGGTCACCGGTGACCCCCATGGCATTCAACGTGTTAATAATCGTAAATTAGGTCTTATATTCGACAATCTAGCCTTGTTATGAATTTGTTTTTTGTGTAAACATAAGCTGGAAATGAAAGAAATAAGTCGAATTATAGTTATAGTTGAAATGAAAATTAAAAACTGCTGTAAGCATTGAAAACGGCTAGTAGATAAACATATTTCTTTATTAACAACTAGTTATTTTATTTTGGTTTCAAAAGTGCGATATGAAGTATTAATGTAATATTTTATAATTATATGTCCCTTTCATTGTTTATTCAATACATTGTTTTTCGAAAAATTATATATTTTTTTCCAAAAAAATCTCCTAATAATTTCTTATTGGCATTTCACTTTTAATAATATCGTAACGGCAACCAAAATGTTAATTAAATAGTGGAATATTGATTGGATCTAAATATAATTACAGGTTTCAAAACTATTTAAAAATAACTGACTCTGGGAACCCGTTTAACTCTCCCACGGAACAGCAGAGTTCGGCGGAGCATCATTTGGGAACCACTGTTACATACTATTCGTAAGTAACAAATCAGGGCTAAAAGTTTTTATACAGCAAAACAATAAAGGATAAAATCTGTTAAGAATATCATTATGCATAGTTTGCTTCTTTGAGATCCACAGACTATGTGGTAGCTGTCAAGGAAGGCAAACCCCACTGTTACTCCTGGAAGCTATTAAATAAAGTGGTTACTGTAACATTAAAGAGTAAAAATTTTAACCATTTTTCCACCAAAAAATCCACCACGAAGGCAGATTTCTCCCAATTTTTGATTCAGGAGTTAGTTCCCTTGTCTTTTGGATTGGGTTCAAAATTACAAGGCTACGGGGTTGAACATTAGTAGTCGTAAACCCAAAAATTGAGTTCGTTTGTTGTAGTGGAACTGGGCGTCTGAGGCCATTATGGCCCTTTTCCCATTCATCCTGAAATTAGACTAAGAAACATACTTGACAAATATAAAGTTTGGGGAGCAAAATGAAGATCCCAAAAATTGAGTCAGCTGTTCAACGACCGTTATAAAATAAAATAAAACATTCAGTGTGCTGGTTAATTTACGGTGCCAGAGAGGAGGTTTCGAGTGCAAATGGTTAATTTGTTACATTTACATCGCTCTTATTACATCAGAAATTCTTATAGCATGAACGGAAATGTCAGTGCTCGAGTCTGTATTGCATACTCGTCGCTTTGACACTCTGTGACAGTTTGTGAGAGATAAACAAAGTGAACCCAATTTTCCCATGGTTCGTGGGGAAACGTCGCGTAAGTGTAAGACTACAAGAAAATAAAAATCTAAAATTTCAAAAAACATTACTCTCCCATGGTTTTTATATTTAATACAAATAGCAATAATATGAATAACTCACCAGTTATTGCTATGCTTCACGGATCAGAGTTGCTGTCAGAACTACCAACCTGCTCTGGATTGCGGATAAATACTTTATAGTGGTAGGAAATTTTATTTTAGTGTATGATTCTTGGTTTAGTAAATTCGATTTATAGGGTTTCTACCCACCACTACTTTTAAATAATTCAAAGGCTTATATAAAACGCCACTTTCGGCCCTACTGTCCAACTAGCATAACTAAAGATGATATCAACTTGCACCAGACAGCGGATAAATATTTACCAGAGATGTCAACTTGCTCCGGACGGCAAATATATATTTTAAAGTAGTAGTTTATAAATTGTGATTCGTGGTTTAATAAATTCAATTTAGTAGATTTTTATCCACCACTATTTCTAAATAATTCTTAGGCTTCTGTAATTCACCATTTTATAGTACTTACGTCATGCTATAACTTTCAAAAAGCAAGCAAAAATAGTCCAATATTTGCAAAATTTACTTTGTAGTTATTTACCTTTTTTTAATTATTTTGGTGTGTCCGGAGCAGTTGGCATCTCTGATTTTCGAGTCGCCTGGTCTTTCAATGTATAATTAATTATTGTTTTAGTGCATTCTTTTGTTAGAGTTATACTCAGTACTACTTCTAAATGAATCAAAGGCTTATATGATACTCCACTTTCACCAATGAGAAACCGTTTTTTGCTACTTTACCTTTTTATAGAGAATGACCTAAGTGAATTCAGTTGACAGTAAATTGTTAGAATACAAATCGCGCTGAAGCATTAAAAAAGAGGTATTACATATTTATGAATGAAGTATACCTTACATGATTAGGATTTTTGAAAAAGCGTAAACTCAGTTTGTGACCAGCGTCACAAGACACATTTTTTGCTTTATCAGCAATTTTCAAATCATTCTTTAGGATCGTAATATCTATATTAAGTTCCTCTTTCATTAAAGTGGTAGAAAAAAAGTATTTAGTTTCATGCGTTCATTTTCGTTGGATGGACTGATGGTAGTAGATGGTAGTTCCCAGTAAAACACCGAAGTCAAGCATCACTGGCTGCGGTCAGTTTGCGGTTGGGTGACCACTTGGATCAGTCTGCAAAGGGACAGAGGGTGTGCGTTATTTGTCCTCGTTAAACTGTCATATTGCAAAGTGCTCGACTTCGCGCTCAGGTCGTCGGGTTACTGAAGCGCGGGTGCCATCCCCTCAGTGCCGTAGCGAGTTTAACTCGCGCCCGGGGCACAATACCTTTTTAGCGCCCCCCTCACTCGAAAACTATCTAATATTAGAAGTAAAATATACTCGCAAAGTAATAAATAAATTAAGTAAAATAAATAAAGTCATAGGCTCAAGCTAGGNTTTTAATTATTTATTATCTCTTTAATTAGTCAATCGTAACTATCATTCGGACTTACATTTCAAATTATTTATGTTTAAAACACAAAATTTTTTTTGCATTCACTTTCGTATAAATTTCATTTCGTTAGGTATCAAAATTTTTCTACCGGGGATAAGCACAATTGTGCAAGCGTCCCGTAAATTAATGTAGTTCCAGTTCATGGCTGAAAGCCCTTATATAGCAAGACGGAAAAGAGAAAAAACTGGTACGTAAGATATTTCATTCCAGCATTTTTTTCGAAAAAAATAAAATATCTGTAACTATCAAGATTTCTTTTATAATTTTAGCATATATATAAAACTGCTTCTTTTCCGAAATAAAGTAGATATTGTTGAATAGTTTTAAAAAAGAATAAGTAAACTCCTTCCAAAAACTAGCTATAACCTAAAAGGTTTTACTACCAGCCTTTCTTCGTTTCCGTCTCGCTTTCACCTCTGTTCCAATTCCATTCACTTTCAATAGTAAACTGAAAAAAAACATGCTATAAAAAGTTACCAATTTTAAACTCTTTTAATAAAATTTTGAATTTTTATGAGTCATCACTTTTTATTTTTCAATCATCCGTTACAACCCTGTTTACAGACAGTTAGCATTTCCACTTTTTTGTCCAGCCCCTATAGATGCTGCCATTTGTTTTCTTCTTAAAATCATGTTCAACTTATTCATTATAAATGGCGGTGACACACCAATAAATTTACTACTGGAGATATCACATAGTAATTTCAAATAATCAAAAGACTTCTCGAAGCTAATCTTGGACTTTTTTTTCGTTAACCTAATTTTAAGTTCTGATAAGCATCAAACTAAAGAACAGTTTGATAAAGAAAAATAACACCTTCGCAAAAAAAAATGCCCCATCATTATTTTGTCGAAGCCCTTCGTATTGATTAAATATTTAAAAACCTCTTATAATCCATCTCAAGTCTTGGACTCTCTTTAAAGAAATGGTGCGAAGCATTTAATATTTGCATGCAACAGCTATTTCTGTTGGGATAATATTTTAATCCTCTCGCATTAAAGATTATTCACGCTTTATTTTACAGTTCTACCGAGGATATTGTCTTAGATTTAATTTGTTACGTAAGAAATTTAGACTTATTTGTATACATATTCATGGTTGTCTTTGAATTCAAAGATGGCATGTGACAAAGTAATGATTTGTATAGAATGCGATTAACCAAAGCATTGCCATTTTAATTCAGCCTGATTACTTTATGACCTGATATAAGCTCCATACAATCAGGCGTGATCTGAAACAAGTTCTAGTTTCCTACGTGTTAAATTGCTCAAATCGCAGATTTAATATGGTTTAGGATTTATGTGATTAATGTTATTCATGTATATAGGTGGTATGCATATAATTTTTTTTCTCACAGTTTCGATTTTGAGATAACGAAACAAAATTGACAGGCGTTGAAAAAAACATGACAACATTCTTTGCTTTTTTTTTTTAATTACCCTCTATGTCTGCGAAAATGAATGGACAACGACGTGTGCACTAAAATGTTAATAGTACATTCAAAAATCAACCCCCCCTACCAAATCAGAAGATTCAGCATTTGTGCAATAGCATTGAACTCAACACTAAAAGCTGTTTTCTCTTCAAAGTCTAAAGAGAATTCGTGCTGTTTTTAACCAGTAATCACGTTTCTCCGTGTAACTTTACACAGCTGATAAATACAATATTACTTTATCTGAAACAAACCCCATAGCTAGTTACCCTAAAGCAGACTTTATATACGTCACGATACTGCCATTAAATTCTTTTTTCACTTTATCCGAAGCTTCTTAAATAACTCAGGCGTTTCTGTTTGATGAGCAGATGGATGCACGTATAGTTTATTTCTATTTACTGAGAAAGTTTTGCTCCAGATCAGAACTCAAAATTTATGGTAGATATTTTTTTTAAGCAGTAAAATACTACTTTAAGAGGAATTTTTTGGTTTTAAAAATCACAAATGCATGTTTTATAAGCTTTTCTATAGCAGTGGTATATATATAAATACGGATACTCACAAAGCATCGTCTAAAAACGAATTAATAATCTTGAAGGGTTGAAAATGTATTCAGGTGATATAACTAAGCAATTACATCGGTTATCATTTTAATAAAATTATTTACCTAATTATATTACGTTTCTAAATATTTTATTATTGTTAATTATTATTATTGAAACTATTCTTAATTTATATTTTATTTTATATTTTAAAACCGGTGTTGAACTGCTGACCCAATTTTGAGTTTACGACTATCAATGTTCCACTGCGTGGTCTTATAATTTAGAATCCAATCCAAAACATAAGGGAACTCCTGGATCAAGCATTGGGACAGATTAGCCTTCGAGAAGGACTTTTTAATATAATTAACCCACATTTACGTTACATGGTGAGGAAAACTACGAAAACCATCAAGGGCATTCTAGCACATAATCCATCGACCACTGAGGATATTTTCCGTCAGCACTGTGATCGGTGCGAAGCGGGAGCAGAATTCGTCTCTACCAGCCACGTCTCTACCAGCCACCACTAGGATTTTAACCTGGGTCACTTCATTGGGATGTGAACGCTCTATTCCCGGAGCCACCGTGCCTCTGAGAACATTCTTAAAAGATTCTTGTGATTACTATTTTATTTACTATGTAAAATTGTTTTGCCAAGTCACAGTTTAGGAAATAATGAACAAACAAATGTGCTTTTCATGCTCTGTTTTCTTCGCATAAATGTCCCCAAGGTATTCGTGCAAAATCGATGACGCTCTACAGTTTTGTGGCTTACTTTGTGCCAATATCATGCATCGTTTTCGATAAAGAAAAGCTAAAGTTTCCTAATAATAATGACTATCGTTTCTACCCATAAGCATAACCTCTCCTACCTCGTAAAGACAAATATTGCTCGAAAAAGCTTCCTTGGTTTTACTACAACTGTTGTTTAAAAATAAAGCATAACAGCAAAACAATGATAAAAATGCACAAAATCAAATGTAGTCATCATCATTAATGATTAGTTTAGTAAAAAAAATTTTAATTAATTATTTTTTAAATTATTTTGTTGGATTGTGAGTTAACTCTCATAGCTTTTACTTTATATTTCTTTCTGTGTCCATGTAGCTACTATTTGCATAGAAATGTAATGTTGTAAATTGTTATGCTCTGCATAACTTTTTTGCGAATAATAACATATTTGTGTAACTTTAAAGAGGGAGCAACCAAAAGACTAAAATAAATTAAGTTTTTTTTATTAATTTTCCTTCAACCAAGATGTTTTTTATGATGACCTCGAATCCTCAATAATTAATTATAGCTTTCAGCTTTTCATTTCGAAGTAGGGGCAGTGCTCCCAGCTAGTTACGCTCACCAACTCCTACAATAGCTACTATTCTTTGTTTTTTGATGATAAACAGATATCTAAATTAAGTTACGAAACATTCGATTGAAAGATTCCCGGTCTGATTTTTTATTGCATTCCCTTGCAAAAATTTGAGGTGTTAAGGTTGGTTTGAGGTTTATTTGAAGTTGATTTCAAAAACAACCTTACAAAATCAACCTCCAAGGTGTATTAAAAAGGTTGTTTTGTTCATATTTGAGTTTGATGGAAATCTACTTTAGAGCAACCAGCTTTGAAAGATAGTTTTTTAGGTGTGCACGTTATTTTCTGCACTTAAAGCAAATAAGTATATTTGAGGTGTGAATAATTTCACGCAATCTGAACTGAAAGTAACATTGAGCTTATATAAGGTTGATTTTATGAGATGTTAATGAGGTTGAAATTGAGGTTTATTAATGAGGTTATTTTGGTGCAAAACGTAACCTCCTTTTCTACCTCAGGTTGTTGTTTTTTTTACATCCGTCAACCTCTGAACACCATCCTTTTTCTTTGTTAGGCTTAACACAGTTTCAAATTTCTCAGATTTATCATTCCTGATTCGATTGAGATAAAATGTAAACCTAATCATTTTCCTCGATTACTACTGCAAATTCATTTTCAAATTTCTTTCTTTAAATTTGTATTTAATTTTTGGTTCTTTAATGTTCATAAAGAATAGTAAATAAATATTACAGATAAATATAGTTAAATAAGGTTGATTTTATGAGATGTTAATGAGGTTGAAATTGAGGTTTATTAATGAGGTTATTTTGGTGCAAAACGTAACCTTCTTTTCTATCCCAGGTTGTTTTTTTTTTACACATGTCAACCTCTAAACAACTACATAAACATTTTATTTCGTTGTTAGGCTTAACACAGTTTTAATTTCTCAGATTTATCATTCCTGATTCGATTGAGATAAAATGTAAACCTAAATCATTTTGCTCGATTACTGCTGCAAATTCATTTTCAAATTTCTTTCTTTAATTTTTGGTTCTTTAATGTTCATAGAGAATAGTAAATAAATATTACAGATAAATATCATTAAATAAGAGATATTAAAAATATTTCACAGGTAAACAGTACCTTTATAACTTTAATTAATTCTTTGCTATTGATATCTAAAGAAATTCGGTTTTTCGTGTGAGAAAACTGGATCATATCCTATAATTTTCTGGCCAATGATACCGTCAACAATGGAAAACAATTTAATGCCCTCATGTTTTTTTTATGTTATTCGTTTGTTTTCATCGAAAATTGGATTTAATATTCTTGAATGATATAATAGAGTAATGTAAATAGTAAAGAAAACTAAATTGAGATAAATAAAAGTTGTAGAAAACTGCAGCCTTTCGTCACGGTTGATTTCCTATACTAAAGGCGTGAATTTTTAGAATGAAATCTTCGACTTCATTTCGCAATGATTTCAAGAATAATTATAGTTAAATGAAACAATGCGTAATTTCAAATATTGGGTGATTCGAATGAGATTTTAAAATAATTGTGTGTTTTATTATTCGTTTTCAAAATCTTTTATTTTTTATTGTGAAAATTTATAGATAATCTTACAAAATAATATTAAGCAGAGAAAAATGTAAACGCTCTTATTGATTGCTTTTTTAAAACAAAATAAAAATATATACCTAAACTATATTTAATGCTCTGTTAAACAACGTTTAACTATAAAATATCTTATTCCATGAGAAAATGAGAGAATTTTAAGATATTGGTCTCACAGGTCACATGGGTTCACTTCAGAAATGTTTGATGAACCAAGACAATCAAACATTTTCTCAGGGAAGAAACGTTTCTTACATTTTAATATTAGTTCGATATTTTATAATATTTTTTTATTTAAAAAATGAGCTTTAAAATCTATTGTCAAGCATTCAGCCGTGTGAACCGACTGAAGCTTATAAAAATTTGCTATAAAACTGATTTTTATTTATTTATTTATTTTTTGCAACAGACTAACAGAAAATAAAAAAAAATAGTTATTTTAAAAACAAACAATACATTATTTCATTTGACATCATTCAAGAGAATAACTTTTTTTTATAGCAGTCTGGAGAAAAGAAAAAAAAATATCTACCTTAAAACTTTTGAACTATTGTTAGGATTTTTATTCTGTAAAATGCTATGGCAATATCTTAAAGGAATGTCTTAAAATATGCGCAAAAGTTAGCTGTAACGGTGACGAGATATTTTTATTTTGAAGTCCTTAGTGGTAAAAAAATGCTCCCACTTAAGAAGTGGTTATAAGTTTACATTTAAACTGAATGAAAATTTTATGTATTAGAATATAAAAAGACAACATTTGTATAACTTCCTTCCCATATTTCACATGGTATTTTTTATAAGTAGTCTGCGCGGACTATTTAAAAAGTGAACAAGGTTTGCTCATGAACCGAATTTCTATTTTATAAATACCTGAAAGAAATTTATCTAAATTTAATATTCAATGAATTAATATGGTGTTTAACAAGGAATTAAGATAAACCTATCATGATCATTAATAACATAAATTATAAGACATATATTTGCCAATACTTATTTCTTGTTTTGACCAGATTTTCTATTAAATGGCTGTTGCGTAAATTAGTTTTATTGCATAGGAGTTTACCTTTTAGAAACCGTGGATACAATTGGATACCCTTAAGCGGCATCACGCATGGGTCAGCCAATCAGGTTCAACTCACGCGCGTGACATCACTTGCACGCAACCAATTAAATCTGATCCGAAAATTGATTCAATATGATATTAAGCCTACGCCTTAACCTTTTCGAGCCGACCGTCACAAATACATGGCAGTAGGAAAAGTTGTCAATCAGGGTTAAAAGGTAAAACTGGTAACCAAACTAATTCTTTAGCGGTTTATTTATAGGCGTGGTTATAATAGTGTGACTTATTTAATTCACCACTACTTAATTTTAAAAAAATCAGATAGTTGCATCATATAATTCGGTCAGATTAGCCATGCCCACATTTAAGCTACCACTTTTTATCTTTTTTTATCCTGATTTTGTATGACTGCTGTAATGAATCGCTCGGCCAGAAGAGGTTAAAGGTTTAAGTTGCGATGACTTAAGGGTTAAGGCACTGAACTGTCATTGTCAAGAACTGGGGTCGAACCCTAGAGACGGCCTGAAGCCTACACAGCTTCTGGTACTAGTTTGTCATGGTAGTAAATGCGGCCTATGAGCAGGGCTGGCCACTTTACCACAATCAGGCCATTTGTAATGAGCTTTAACCTCCGTGACCCCCTGGCCCTCAACGGGCTGTAGCGGGAATGCTTTCCTTTCCTTGAAGCTGCAACGTTAACATACCAACGTGCAGCGTGATCAGACACAATCATGTGATTAGTTGAAAATATCTAGTTGATTTGCTTAGTCAGACAAATAGGAACAATGAAGCCATGTTACTACCATCATGAATCTATATAAAATATGAATGATTCTTGGATGTTGCTTTACATTTTTTCATGAGGCTACCCCGGCCGAATGGTATCGCCCGCCAAACGCTGCGCAAAGCGTGGAGGTAGCCGATTCGAATCCCACAGTTACCATAGATCAGTGATTCTCAACCTTTTTTTTTTTGTGGCGGCAGACTTTTAACGATTTTGAAATTTGACGGCACGCAATGAAAAAATTAGTTTAAATTTGTTTACTTAAATATAATACACTTTGTTAAATAGTTTATGATAATAATTTTGAATGTGAAATAAAATAATATGTACTACAAAAGCACGTTTATTAAGGGATTAATTATTTTTTTCGACTAATTTTTTATTAGTTGGTAACAGTTATTTTTTTTGCGACTTATTAATTGTTAGCTTGTTTTCTATAGTTATTAACTGCTAGTTTTTTTTACATTAATTATTATTTTTTGTGATTTCTTGTTAACTAGTTTTATTACTAATTATTAATTGTTAGCTTATTTTTTAGTTAGTTATCCTCTGTTAATTTGTTTTTAGAACTATTAATTGCATAGCTTACTTAAATGATTAGTTTTTATTTCCGTTTGAAAGTTAATATTTAGCTTCCTTTCTTTTGTTAATTAATAATTTTAATAATCATTAAATTTCATACTTATTTCAACATTTTTTAAAATTGTGTGTCAAAGACAATTTAAATGCTTCCTTCTTATATAACATATTTTAAGTTTGTCAGAGACAAGACAATCGTCCACCAAGATGTTCACGCAGCTAAAACGTGGAAAAGTGCTAGTGATATTTAAAACTAGTAAAATGCAAAAATTACCTACAATTGTAATGCAATAATCTTTTGATTACCACTTGAAAAAAAACCATGCTCTGAACGAATAAAAGTTGGCGGGTAGGACTTGTGTCGAACTAGTTAATTTAACAATTATCAATTTTTAGCTACATTCATAAGCTTATAATTCAATTCATATACGGTCAATTTTTTTTCTTCTCTGTATTTTAAAGATTTCTCTGTGACACAAAAGTAAATTAGGGACATAAAAATACTGATCATAAATTCACTACTTAGTAACTTGTAACAAAAGCTTGATATATAACTCTTCTAACCTTGGCCGTAGATAATCGGTATTCATTATTCGTTTATTCATGGCTAGATAAGAACCCCGTTACAATATAAAATGGTATTTATAACCATAAACTGTCCCTATCATTGCAGTTATAGATCACAGAAATTTGTCACGGTATTTTCTTAACGAGTAATGAATGTGAATTACCGAGTTTTTTTTTTCTTCCAGCAACTCAACAAAGGCGGTTAATAAATTTTTAACTAAGTTTGAACCAGAAAAGTTACATTCTAATGTTTCTTTTTATTATTTGACTCATTTATTTAAACTGAAGTTGGATATCAGTATGTAAGAAAGAAAAAAATTCTGTGTGAATAAATCACTTCGCGGACTGCTATTTGTTTTTCAATTTGAATTTTATTTTTTCTCTTTTCATTAGTATCTTTTGTTTCATCTTATCTCTTCTTTTGCCATAAAACATCAATACAGAATAGCTTTTGATAATAAATTTCGAAATTATTTCAAAAATTCATTTATCCTCTTCGAAGCGAGTGAGTCATATATACATTTTCAGGATGTCGATAATCAGGATAAAAAAAGATAAAACTGGTAGCCAAACTATTTTTACAGCTGTTTATTTGTGAGCAGGGTAATAATAGTTTGCTTTATTTAATTCCTGCTTTTTAGACCCACTGGAACAAGAAAGCGGGGAAAGCCGAGGCTGAAATAGGCTGACTCAGTGGAGTCTGATTTTCTCGCAATTAATGAAAAGAATTGGAGATCAAAGGTGAATCAGAAGTCGTCATGGAGAAATCTTCAGAGGAAGGCATTGGCTCACATTGGGCTGTCTGGCCAACTATGATGATGATGATGCTTTATTTAATTCACCACTACTTAGTTCGAATTAAAAATTTTATGGTTACACGTTTAACACACAGGGAATGGATGTGTTAGATTTAAAGTGAAAGCAAAAATAAATCTGTCAAATTAGCTATGCCCAAACTTAAACTACCGCTTTTTATTTTTTAATATCCTGATTCTGAGTCCGTGCGAATACATTTATGACTCGCCGTCTCGAAAAAGTTCAATTGCATTTTAAAACTATGTTAAATAGGAGTAATTTATGTCTGTGCAACTTTATTTTTATTAAAACAGAATTTGCAAAAAAGAAGTAAATAAAAGTGACAGATTTGGTAATTACATAAGCACTTCTGTGGGTAAAAGTATTAAACTCAAACAAAGCTTTTTTCTTTTAAAATTGAATTTATCTTATTATGGTTCGCGTAAGTCAGTGTTCAAATAAAATATTTAAAAAAAAGAATTTTCGTAGTAACCCTATTTGCCTGACATAGGAAAATTTTAATAGAATTGATTCTAAACAGCAATAATATTTACCTGATTTGCAACTGTTGTTTTAATTTACAGGGAAATATGTATGATAGAATTGAAGTGTATTTTTAACAAAACTATTAATTATGAAATTTATTAGAAAAATATTTTGTTTTTTAATCTCATACTTTAAAATGAGAATTAAAATATTATTTTGATATGATCCATAGACGAATTACAGGTAGCGGTATCGAATTAGTGTATGCCATATAAGTGGTACACCATCTTTCTAATCTCTACCTTTACCCTCTTATAAAAGTTTTACTTTAAAAATTGAATGTAAATTGCTTTCTTCAACTAAATGCTTAGTTTCAATTATATATGATTTTAAACTTCAATTTAATTGGAACCTACCCTTTAATTTTTTACCCTTTTCCTGACAAATTTAAAATAATACTTTTTGGTTAGCGGGGCACAAGGAAATTCAACTGTTTTCATATTTATGTAGTGTAACTACCACTACAGTAATACAATTCCAATTTCTTAGTATATAAAACGTATTAACTTGGTTTAAGCTTAGTGTTGCTTTTGATAGATAAAGGTTGACATCGTTTTTTATGTTGATGTATTTTATTGTGTATTAATTGTGATATATTTTTATTAAGTGTACCTGGCAACATTGATGCATAATTAGTTTGTTTATGTTCTACATGGCTTCGTGCCTGTCTTTGCGTTAAGTAAGGAATCTATAGTAAAAGAATTGAAATTTTTGTGAAAGAATGTAGAATGTGTCACTTAAAAAATTAATACTCTGACTTGGATTACTTGAAATAGAATGGAAAGAACATTTGCTAATGTTAATAAATGCCACTTTTCAACAACCAATCAGGATCGAGATACCCACACTACATCACTTTCGGGTATCCCATTAATACTGCTTACTTATTTTGATATTTCATGTATATCTTCTAATTATTTAAATATTGTGGAGGTCAACGGTTTTTTAAATCAAATGTTAGAACAGAAATTCTTTAACTATCTTAATTATTTTTCTACCACTTAAAAAACTGGCGGAGTCGGCTGGTCTTCTTTTTATTAGAGTTCACTCAGTGACATTTCTTAAAAAGGACATGTTTTGAAGACCTTACCTGAAGTAGGAGTATTGTTTCACAAAAAAAAAGAAGAGAAAAAAGCAACTTCACGTGGGGCCATCTTTCCCTAGAATCTTATCAGAATTTCTGCATTGTGTGTAAGTTTTATCTCGCTCTCAATTTTTTCTTATTTAGGACAGGCACACTCAAACACAAAAATCTCTCTTATTTTATCTCTTAGATAAAAACTTAAGAAAATCAACTGAAAACAATTTTGAGAATCGTTTATGTGAAGGTGCAACACATTACATAGATAAATGGAAATAAATCAAAGTGAAAGTTCCATTCGGCACATCATATCTAAAATCAATAAAAAAAATTGAATTATACTTCTATTAGCAGATGGTATTATTTATTTATTAACTTAGTTAAATTCTTTAAGTTGTAACAGTG
Source organism: Parasteatoda tepidariorum (assembly GCF_043381705.1). Lineage (NCBI taxonomy): Eukaryota > Metazoa > Arthropoda > Arachnida > Araneae > Theridiidae > Parasteatoda > Parasteatoda tepidariorum. The sequence goes on from NC_092206.1 coordinate 73,279,532, forward strand.
ACCTTCACTTGAACAGCGCTCAGAAATTATGGTTTAAACCATGCATGCCAACTTTGTCAATTTGGAAGTCCTAACCGCCAACAAAACCGGACATAAACGAAATAAGGTTAGGCTTAATTTTTGAAATTTTACGTAGTTTCATTGTACGATTACTTGGTTTTATATTCTTTTTTAAATTCCTTTGATATAGTGGTGATCTAAATCTTTGCAAATCAGTTTTAGTAAATCAAAAATAAAATGATACAGCATAAAATTTACTATTACTTTAAATGTTCCAGAAAAGTTCTCAGCCAAAAATGGGAGAAATTGGCAAGTATGTATCAGGGTTGAAAATGAGACGGAAAAGAGGATAAGCTGGTAGTAAAACCATTTCATTTATAGCAGTGTTTCGTGAGGAGTAAATTAAACTCTTTCTGTTCTTGGTCAAGGCTTTTAGGTCCCGAAGGAACATTTTACCCTTTCATCTTGATTTGATAAATCATCATGTTGTAATTTTCATCATGAATTTTGAGAGGGACAAGAAAAATTTAAATAACAACACATAATAACGCATTTATAATAACACATGCTTTCAGGCGTATTGGAATTATTTCATGTCTTCATTGAAAAAATATTAAATTTAGAAAAACATGCAAATTTTTTTTAAAAATATTCGCGATAATTCATTCCAACTATTGTTATTTTGAAAATTTTAGATACTTTTTTGCACGATAACTATAATTCTGGGCTTAAAAAAGTATCTAGGTTATCTCTACACCAAAATTTTTATAGTGTACAATCGGATAATATGTATAGTGTTCTATTGGATGATAAGTTGAGTACATAGAATCAAAATGTAATGTATAGCAATCATACGGTTTTTAAAAGAAAGTTAAAAAAGTGGTTTCAATGTTGCACTAAAAAAGCTACTTATTTCTTTTTGTTTGCTTTCTTCTTAAAATTACGAAACCAAAGATTTCGTAACTGGATTTATTTCTTTGGAAATATTAAGCGGGATAGTGATTACAAATTTACTAAAATATATCTTAATTTCTTACATTTGCAACCCCTTTTTTTAACTCTTAAGGGACCCTACGATCCCTGATACATCAATACGTATTCTGGGTTGCCAACTTTCTACGCTTTTTTCAAAAATATAACAGGGATTACGCGGGCCTTGTAAATTTTTTAAAAAGTGGTAACGAAAGTTAAACAAATATCTATAATTTAATTTCTATGTAATCACCACAAAACATTTTTTTCCAAAGAAAATTAATAAGCATGAAAATACTACGTTCTAAACCACTTAATGATAAAGTGGTATATTAAAATAGGAAATATCTTCTAGCATTAACCTAAATTTACTACCCCTACTAAAATTTTTCAACGACTGCGACAACCCTGTTTATTCTAGTGGCACCTAAGTTTATGTTTTAATATGTTATTTTTCATTCATTTGAACTTATTTCCTGCACTACGACATATAAATGATTTAAAAGTTCATATTCAACACCACTTCGTGGTGAGGCTTTTAAAATGTTGGCAAAATTACCAAAGATTCTGAAAGCTTTGGTTTTAGAATGTCTACCACTCTTTAAAATATTTCACAAAAAGCGTAGTAGTTGGCAGGCCTACGTATTATTGAAAAGTGCTCATCACTCCTCGATTTTACATTATAATTTCTGTTGAAGATGAGACCGATTTTAAAACTTCACTCCGCTTTATAATCCTCTGCGTTTTACTCAGGAACGAATATTGGAATATATAAAGGTCCAGCTAGGTTGGAAAAAAATAATTGACCCACTAAAAAAATATTTGACCCACTAAATAAAAAAAACATTAAAATTTTACATATATTTTGCTGACACGAAAAGCAACGCTTTGTTCTAATTGATTAACAAGTTAAACTGTTAATTCGTGAAACTGTATTTGCTGCAGTATATTAACAAATATCAGAGAAATTTAAACTGGCCATACTATAATAGTTATACTCTGAAAACAACTTGGCGTCGGAGCCCCGTCCTTTTCATCACTGATGGACACTTCTGACAACAACAGACTACTATCATTAATAAAATTCCTTAAAGATATTCATCATATATAAGCTTCATCCCATCTTTCAATCTACAATAAGCGAGTTATAAGCAACCAAGCAAAGAGCTCCAAAAATGCCCGACAGTAATCATCATCATCATAATAGTTATAAATAATATGTATTTTAATTACATAATTTAATTGGAAGAAGTTTAACTTCTATAATATCTATTTATTCGGCTATAAATACCGAATTCGGTTATAAATACAGAATATTTTATCTGTAAATTGCTTGAAGCAAAAAACCTTCCTCTAGTACAAAAGGGTCAATACCTATAGCGTTTGAAATATTATTATTAGAATCAATTTGGTATTTATTTGTGAACTAGGTTGTGCTAAAAAAAAAGGCTAATAATATTTGCAATGGAGAATCGCTCTCATCAAAATATAAAAACATAAGTGTGATTTATTTGTATCAAAAGAAGTATTACACTGAAAGTATAGTTTAAAATTGTGTATAAGTATTTAAGTATTTACACAAGAAAATGAAAGAACAATGTGAATATTTTTACCTATTTAAAGAGATTACGAAAAGGAGATATTAAATTATACTTTCTATCCTAAAGGTCTCACTGGCTTCTTCACTGAATTCCAAGACCTAGACAGAGTGGACGTGTTATATAGGGGGGGGAAGGGGTCATCTTCCTCTCCTTTCTCATTGGTACGATAGCCCCGGAGGAGTCCTGGCCTTTTCTAAAATTCGATGACAAACCTGTCTTTGGCTTTGATTTTCCAGCATTGGATTTTCAATTGTTTAAATTACCTTCGCCGCCTTTACCTTAAGTAAAGGCGTTCTGGATGATTTATTTGCACACTTCTGAAAAAGACGGAAATGACGCAATATTGTGCTAGTTCATCACTAGCACAAGGCTAACACTAGCGCAGGCTAACACTAGCGCAGGCTAACACGAATATCATATACTTAATAACAATTAAAGCGTTCTATTTTATGAAATGCCTCATTCGTGGTCATTGTTTTTTCTGAATACTGTTTTGGAATATTATTATTTTTATTCGTTGTGCCGTACACTAAGTTAAATATATAATCATAATAAACTGTAGTGGGCCAGAAACAGCGCTCGGACCGGACTGGTCATGCTCAAGTGCTGATTTACAGCTTTAAAGTAATATTTACATACAATACCCACGCATGCACCTCCTCATAATTCTGAAGTAGCATATCATGGTAAAATTTGTAAATGGTCATGTATTTAAAATCTAATTTAATTTTTATAAAATTAATAATATTTGAATAAACTATGTGTGCAGTTTGAAATTAACAAGGAAATTGAAACACGATTAATTTTAAATACAAATAATAAGAAATTCCTCCTATTCTTTAAGAAACACACAAATTCGATAGTGGTCTTATAACTTATTAAATCACTGTTAAGATAAAGGATATCACGTACGCAAGATATCATATACGATGCCATATCTTACAATACAATACAATATAATATTGCAAAAATACAATATAATATTGTCGAGAGTTTGAGATGTGAATTTGGCTGCTATTTTTGCCTTCGTCATTTTTTGTCATCGCAACGTTTTATTCGTGAAGTTTATTTTATTAAAGGAAGTCTATTTTCCTTTTATCCCCAATCAAAAGTTCTTTATTTCTTTATTTATAAAAAATTGGGCATCCCAATCAAAAGTTTAATAAAAATTTTAAGTGAAAAATTTTTTTCGAAATTCTGAAAAACTTAACAAAAATGCTAATATATCTTCACAAGTAATGAATTCAAAAGAAATTTATAAATAAATAAGGAAAAAGAAAAGCACCGTTTGTGTTTTGGAGATTAATATTGATAAAATTTTAATTCCGTAAATATGCTCACAATTTACTTTGATAAGTGTAAATAACTTGTTCAACTTTATTTATAACAAATAACGTGTATTTCAAGCTCTCAAATTCCCAGTCAAATACCGCAATTGACCTACTAATTTTTTCAAGTGTTTTGTCGCCACTTAAGTAAGGTTTGATTTCATTTCTGACGACAGTTAGTCTGAAGTTCTTTTGACAGCATCTTACCATTATCATTCAAAGATTGTTTTAATAAATAGAATAATCCAAAAGTTTTTCTTTATTTTCTTTTTGAAAATTAAATTAAACTGAAAGCCTATTTATACAAAGTGGAGGTATGAAATCGAAAATTAGAAAACGGTTGTTCTATTTCTAGAATCAGTTTCTCTCACTATTTTTGTTTTGTTTAAAATGTTGCTTTTCCTGCAAGACACTTCATGGTGAATCACCTTTTAATACGTTTCCCATTTACACATCTATTTCCTTCATACGTGTTTTAATTACAGTTTCACTTCATTCTAAATGTATGCTATGTTAAAATAAATACAGTCAAACCTCGATATCTCGAACTTGAAGGGAGAGGAGAAAAAATTCGAGATACCGAAAATTCGAATTATTGAAAATCGCTTGTTATCGATGGTAGAATTAAGAAAAATGCTCTTTACATACCTTATTTCCTTTTCCGTATTTATTCTAAAAACACTTTTTACACTTAAAAAGATTCAATTGTTGTTTGCTTTAGAGATGAGTTAAGAAAGTTTGTCTATAACACTTTCTAAGTGGACTATAGCTTTAAATGTCTCCTCTGACATATTCAGCTGCCTCTCAATAAATCTCCTTACAGTGTCCACTGCAGAAAGTGTTTCATTTGAGAATTGATTATGATTATGGGAATTGGCTTTCTATTCTTAAAAAAAAAAAATTTGAATATTTTTTTTTATTTTTCAGAAAACAAATCTACACTATTTATGGAGAAAAAAAAATTCAAGATATCGAGAGATAAGAAAAAAAAATTCGAGAAATCAAGGATTTTTTAACATTGAGCGTATTGAAAATTTGAAGGGAATTTTTTTTTCTTCGAGATATCGAAAAATTCGTGAAATCGAGGTTCGAGTTAGCGAGGTTCGACTGTAATTTATACGACATGGGGAAAAAATCACAATACTGATGCAGTGCGCAAAATAAAAAGCGGACCATCCTAAATAACTTTTGAGATAACAATCAGATTCTAGGACTCAATCTTAATGGTTTGAGGGGGTGACCTCAAATATGCTAAATTATTAGTGCAGACGATACTTTAAGTAACGAAATCAGACATAAAAATGTATTTTCTCTGGGGAACATGGGGAAACATACCTGTTTTCGACTGATTCGGATTTCTGATTATTACATTACATATACACTATTAAGATTGAAAAAAATACAAAATGAAAAAGGCAAATTCTTTCGCTATGGATGTACTAATATTTGAATGTTCTAATTTATGATGTCCCGTCAATTGTTCTATTATTTGCTATGGAACGAAGGAAAAAAACATACCTGTGGATGAGCACCATCACCATATTACCTATCCGTAAATTCAACGTTTGCACAGAACTTCTGTATTAAGGCAAGTAGACAAAAAATCACACTTGAGTTACACTAAAAACATGGTCTTTATTTTTTTTGTTGTCGAGCATCAGNGGAATTTTTTTTTCTTCGAGATATCGAAAAATTCGTGAAATCGAGGTTCGAGTTAGCGAGGTTCGACTGTAGTTTATACGACATGGGAAAAAAATCACAATAGTGATGTATGCAGTGCGCAAAATAAAAAGCTGTCCATCCTAAATAACTTTTGAGATAACAATCAGATCTTCAGATTCTAGGACTCAATCTTATTGGCTTGAGGGGGTGACCTCAAATATGCTAAATTATTAGTGCAGACGATATTTTAAGTAACGAAATCAGACACAAAAATGTATTTTCTCTGGAGAACATGGGGAAACATACCTGACTGATTCGGATTTCTGACCCTCAAAATATAGGGAACTTTTTAAACGTATTAAAAATATTTTGCACACGATTATAAAACTGGTTTATCCGAAGATAATTTTATGCAAAAAATAACTTTCAATAAATATTTTTTATTATTGTATTTAATAACAGTCGGAAGATTTTTGAATTGTAAACCATTTTTTATATTATTTTAAATATTGTAATTTATATTAAATATTGCAGAAATATTCGACCGATTTTCCTCAAATTTTGTATTTTTTCATGTAGTACAATTATTTTCTTTAAAATGATGCAAGAAACTACAATATACCTTACAATTCAAAAAATTTTCGAACATTATTACATAAAATGATAAAAAAATAATTTATTGTTAAAAAAAAATTTTTTTTTGCAAATGAAATGAAATTTTAAGTTGATAGCGGTAGTTAATATTAATAAGTTTTAAAATTCTTTGTAACCAAATTGCTACCAGTAATTAATTTTTTTCAGGTGTGTAGGATCGCTGAATAACAAACTGTATTCCTTGAAGATAATTGCGTAATTTTTCGATGCATGAGTTATATGCGATAAGCTAAATACAAAATAAAAAAATAAAATAAAAAATTCTGCAAAAGTAATAGTTTCAATCTAAAAGTGAAATATTTAGTGTTTTTTTTTTAATTACAAAAACCGTAAAAGACTATAATTTGCATCTTGAAATGGAAAGCGATCATTTTCTTGTGTGCCGGCAACAGAGAATCGGATGTAATTTATTTATTTATTTATTTTTTGGAGGGGGGGGGGTAACCAATGAATAGTTGCTGTGACAAAGAAAGCATTACAACTACAAGTAAAGAACAAATATTATTATTACCTAGGCCTACATCTATTGGAGAGTATATACATCACTTGTAGCACTCTCATTAATCAATAGTAGTTCTCTCAAAATGTACTCTCAAATAGTAGTACGCCTTGATTCAAACAAAAAAATAATCGTAGGGAATCATTATCTGCTCTTGCAGAAAAAAGAATGACTCATCTCGACTTGGAATAAAGTGGTAAATGGAAGAAAAAAAAACCCGACAAGGGTTGGGTCAATAATCTTAAAGATGTGATTTGTATACTGTAAAAACTATCGCCGGGCCGTGTTGCTAAATCCGAGCCAGCCTACGTAAAGGCGAAACCTTATCTCTTTGGGTCTGTCCTCCTCCGCAATTTCAGAAATTAATTTCCCAGAATACGTAATGAAGAAGAAGACAGTGATGAACCAGGGAGAAAAAGCGATTTGTGCCAGATAAACTTGCTAACAACACGCGACTTAGCTGTTGCCCATTTGACAACTCTCCGTCTTGGCCAAGCTTTATGTATTCTAAAAACAAAACTAAGCATTTGTATTCTTGGCCTTCAGGCTGTTTTATTTGTATTGAAAAAAAACAAGGACCTTGTAAGCACTTAACTTGTAATCTTGTCGCCAAAGGCATACACACACAAAGTTTATAGACAACCGCCTACGCCAACTAAGTTTTCAGTTGGTGTTGAATAATTTATTTGGTGCTAACGGGGAGTGACCTTTTTCCATGGTAAAACGTTAGTTTTTTATCTGCAAATCTATCAAGCTAATCGGAGAAAATGAACGACAACTCAAGCTTTTATTGTATGGGCGAGGGCATCACTACTATATTTAATTTTTCACATCGTATATCCTGGTACTCAAAAAGAATTATCGTTTAACGTAAGAGACATGTTCCATACTTCTTCTAATATGATGCCACACCCGAGAATGTTAGTTTGAGTTAAGACGCCGCCGTTCGTAAACTGTGGGTGTATTACCTAAGGCAATTTATTTAAACGAAGCGATTTGTTTTATATCCATGTATTTAGAAGCAAGTAAATTAATGCTCTTGCAGTACTACTTCTTTTCAAATAGCTTGCTTTAGCAGGTTTTAGAAGTTGAAAGATTATTTATGCGTTTTACATCCAATCGATTACAACAATATCATTCGAAATGGTAGATCGTAAATTTCAAATAATATCCTTCTGTAAGGACACAAGAGGATGGAAGGAAACACCATCACGAAGAGCTCAGTATTTTAATTATGAATTCACACATCCATTTAACAATAATGAGTAACAACATAACATTGACTAATAGAAAGTAATTTAAAGTTTTACCCAAACTGATAGGGGAAAAAGGAACCATGGTAGGTTCGGGTAGCTTATCTTGCGTCATCTCACTTGGTAAGTCAGAACGAAGACTATTGTTATTGTTTTTACGGATAGAGAGGTAACGCCATCTGTTGCTAGGAATTAACTATCCGTTGCACTTTACCTTTATGGCAATTGGAAAAAATTTTAATTCCACAGATTACGAACAGCATCTTGATATTCAGCATCCATTCAACTTAACAGCATTTGTAAAAACATTTTATTCAACGAACAATGTTTTCAGAGGTGGCCAGTTGGAAAATAACCCTAGGGGTACTGAAAAATTCCCCAAAATTTTCATTATTTCGGAATATGGTAAATTTTTTTCTGATATTCAGCTAAGTTAGACAATTGTCTAATTTACCGAGACGTGTATAGAAAATGAAGCTAAAAATTATTTCTAATTTAAGCAAAAAGAATATAACGATTAGCTTTTACAATTGTTTTACATAAAAACTGTTCCTTTCACTGATGTTAAAGCCGAACATTCTTTCAGCAAATTTTAAACTGAAAAAAAAAAAAGAAAAACTAAATAGTTGATGGTTAATTCCATGAAAAAATAAAGACTTTGATTCGGTAAAACTGGAAAATGATTCGGTAAATTGAGAATTCCCCCACCCCCTTTCAAAAATATAAACTCATCTAAATACCTAACGTATTTAAATAATCTTAAATGTGAAACATTTCTCATTTTATTCAAGGGATTTAAAACAATATTTTTAAAATGTGATGGCAACTATATAGACATTTTATTTAAGGGATTTTTAACAATATTTTAGAAGTAGACGGCATTTGTACAAAATATTAGCTTTCCATTCTATAAAGATTTTCACGGTGCAGAAATGTTTTGTAATTGAGTCAAACCAAGGCTGTTCGTGAACCTTTGTTAAGTTCTTTCTTGATTCCTGTATCAAAACTCAAAACAGTACATCTCTTACTGTTTCTGTTAAAAGCCGCCAGTTCTGAGAAAAGCCGCCAACTTTGTGGAAAATTCTCGGTTCAATTCCTAATACACTTAGAGCCTCGATATGGTAAATAAGAGTTGTTTCGCTAAAAATATAGCCAAATTGGCGATGGTCAAAAATTGTCATTTTCAGCCAAAAATATACAAATAACATATATTTTCATCTAAAGGTTCATGTTGTTTATTATAGCAAGAATTAAATATTAAAGAATAATTTTTAAACAGTTTGACTCTTTAGTAAATGTAAAAATTAGAAAGTGTGCAACTGACGTATTCTCATCAAGTGTAAAAAACTTGAGTTATAAGCTTCTTAAAAATGACATCACACTATAAAACTTGCATAAAAATTTCTATATTTAACATCACAAATTATAATTGAAATTTTTTATCGTCTGGTCAAAGAATAGGCCTGTGTATACAACATTTATGCTTGTTAATATTTGCGAATGGTCGGAAACTTCAGAAACTAAGTAAATGATTTTTATCCTACGTGATTTGATGTTAAGTCGAACAATACAAACGTTCGAATCGCAAAATCTCCCTCGTTTAGATTCCTTTCTTCCATAAAAACAGGAAATAATGGGACACGGGACGTTTTTGAAATGACAAAAGGGGTGTTACGAAGGGCTACTGACAATGCATTGTGGTGGTTTTGTCACCAGATGTCGCGAAGTTTTTGCCCTCTCACCGTTTTTAGGATGGTTCAATAATTTAGTTCTTCGAAAGAAAGAAACTGCTACGTAAAAACGTATTCCACGACGCGTGTCGAGAAACAGTTTCGAATTGCGAGGGGAAAAAAAGTGTTCTTTTTCTGAATTCTGCTGAATACCATGTGTTGGCTAATTTTGGCAGAGAAGTTATAGGTCTTGACTAGAAGACTAGAGAATCATTGCAGGAACATCGAATATCTAAAACTGTTTAAACTGACGCCTATTCGTTAATTCTTTACTCAGGACTGCTAGCAACTTCAATTTTAAATTTCTCACCAAATTATTGTACTGAACTATTTATATTAGTGGTAATAACGAAGGCGTTACTTCTTTTAAAAACTAATAGAAAATTAAATACTTTTAATACCACAGTATTTAGTTTTGGGAATTTTAAAATTTTTTCTACTAATATAAAAATATATTTATATTTTTTATTCCACTGGAAAGTTAGAATTTTTGTTCCCCCTATGCCCAGTTTTTCCCAAACTTATGACTTTTGAGTACCCTTTCTAAATTTTTCGTAATGCTGTGTACCACTAGTAAAAATATGAATGTATTTTTCAATTTTTTTTTTTATTTTTTCGTTCAAAGTTTTGTTAATAAGTTTATTTGCATCAGTGAGAAGGATGATATCGTTTTTGCTGTGATAACAGTTCATCATCTGTGATAACGGTTCTCTTGTGGTCAATTTTAATCTGAGATGTGATTCCACGTCCAATTATCTATTTCTTTTTTTCAACTTTAATGTCCAGGAATGCTGAAAAAGCGACTTCACATAAATATGAAGTTGGAAAAGGCAAAATATATTTCACAACTTTTTCTGTTAAGATTAAGATTTACATATTTTGCATTTGCTGACAAAATGACGTTAAGTACACTCCTCATGTTTATTTTTCAAGAATTCCTCTGAAGCCGATTTCAATAATTGTTCTTCTTCCGCATGAAACAATCCTTCTAGCATGAATGTTGTATTAATATTAAACGGATATCTTATGCAATCAATATTTATTTTAAATCGGGGAATTGCACAAAAGTTAAAAATCACAACTGGCTGTTGACACCACTAATTATTAACTGTTAACTCTTCCAAAAATAGCCAATAGAAAAATACGCAATCGTAAATTTTCATGGCTAACTTTGTTTTTAAATAAAATTTTTTGAAATTTTTGTTTGTTTCAAGATATTTCGCATAAGAACGCGTACCCCAGCTGAACTGTTCCCGTACCCCTGGGGGTACGCGTACCACACTTTGGNACCAAATTACTGTACTTCTGAACTATTTATATTAGTGGTAATAACGAAGGCGTTACTTCTTTTAAAAACTAATAGAAAATTAAATACTTTTAATACCACAGTATTTAGTTTTGGGAATTTTAAAATTTTTTCTACTAGTATAAAAGTATATTTATATTTTTTATTCCATTAGAAAGTTAGAATTTTTGTTCCCCCTATGTCCAGTTTTTCCCAAACTTATGACTTCTGAGTACCCTTTCTAAATTTTTCGTAATGCTGTGTACCACTAGTAAAAATATGAATGTATTTTTCAATTTTTTTTTATTTTTTCGTTCAAAGTTTTGTTAATAAGTTTATTTGCATCAGTGAGAAGGATGATATCGTTTTTGCTGTGATAACAGTTCATCATCTGTGATAACGGTTCTCTTGTGGTCAATTTTAATCTGAGATGTGATTCCACGTCCAATTATCTATTTCTTTTTTTCAACTTTAATGTCCAGGAACAACTTTGTTCAACTTTGGGAAACACTGCCCTATGCGAATGTGTAAAATGAAAAACTTCTTATATCAAAAAAGAAAGAAGTTGTAGCCCAAGTGTTTCACCATTAGAATTTACAGAGATGCCAAATGATCCGGATTCGACAAAATATTTCAAAATACTATAGAGTAAATACAGAGTAAAAGTTGCAAAATTTCGTTTGATTTTGCCAACATTTTGATAGGCTAGGCACATCTTAACTGTAACTTAACTTATCATATGTATCTTCGAATTGTTTAGAAGCAGTTGTGAGGAAAAACCTTAGAAATCAAATTTTCTAAACTAAGAATCATAGATTAAAGGATTAATTCCCGAAAATAGTTATTCGCTGTCCAGAGTTGGCATCAGTGAATTTATTTCGTGGAGACAAAATAGTTCTGACTACTATTATTCAATAAAAATATAAATATTTAGATTTAAAGTTGAAATATTTCTATCAGTTTCAAGGAGGCGCCAATGTTTCTGTACAAGTTCTTTTAGGTATATTTGATTCTTATTTTAGGAAGTTAAGATTAGAAAGTTTTCTCAACTAATGTCGAGTTTTATATCAAAATTCTTTAGAAAATTTATTTTATTTGAAATTTTTCTTTTTTTATGAAATAGCATTTAAAAACACGTATTGGGGGAGATAACATCTTAAACGCAGTTACAATATTTGGTTACTAAATAATTGAAACTAACGACCCCTTAGAACTGACATAATTTAATGACGAACACAAAATATAAACATACACAAAATAGTAACACGACAAACACAATACCTAATTGTACGACATTTTAAAGCAAACTAAACTGCATAAAACATTTACTAATCACGTGACTTTTTAAAATGAAATATAGATGGCAGCACACAATTCTTTAAACAGAAACAATATTATACTAAAAAAAAAAGTACGGACTAAAGTTTGGGTATACCACTGCGCTGAAACAGAAGTGCACGTTTCTTACTCAAATTGTAAAATTTTCAGTATAAACTTTAGATAAACTATTTTTACCTATAATTTCGAATGAAGGAAAAAGTAAAATCAGATATTTATTGTTAGAACGTTCGAATTTTACCAGAGTGTTATATTTTATGTAAGTATAAACGATTTATAAATAAATTAAAAATAATTGAATTATAAAATTTTAAAAAGTAAAAAAAAATTTAATTTCTGTTGATGGCGATAATGTTTTAAAACCTAAAGCAATAATATTTTAATGACTATATCTTAACGAATGAAAACGATAATAATAGTAATTACTAATATGTATTCGTATTTTCTCAAAACAAAGAATAAGAAAGGTTTGTTACAAAAAAAATTTCCGAATCAGTATTAAATTAAAGTTGAACACAGGCCGAAAAAAAAACTTAAAACGCAGTGCTTAAGGGCATTTTTAAAGTAAATGCATTGTTTCAATTATTTATTAACGAAATTCGTTCTGATTCTAAAATCCTTTGCTTTCAAGGTACATTAACCCTACCCCTTCAAATGAGGCATTCTGAAGCAGAGTTCATAAATTAGGCCCATTTTAAAACTCCCTCTCCTACAAGTGAGGGTGGATGTTGTGGGTCAAGGGGTGTCACCGGGATGTCTTTTAGATGGTCTTTTCAAAGGTTAAGTGTGCCTAGTGTGACACTAGATAAAGATCCCACCATGTCACTCAACTGTCAACATCAGTCAGCTTTCAACATTGGTATATGATTGTTTTCAACATGTTTGATGCTCTCTTATGTTTTGGCGAGGGTTGCTTACTTCCTAAAACACCAGTTAAAATATTTTTTGTTCGTTTTTATTTATTTTTTAGGGCGAAGTTTTGGGAATTAATTATCTTTGAGATTCATTGATTTTAATTTCAATTGCAGCGGCTTGCATAGAGAGGCCAAAAGTTACCGCTAATTAACCCTCTTGGCGCAGAATTTATATTAAATATATTTTTCATACTTTTTTTTATTATTTTGTATTAATTTAGGTCAAAATAAGGGGAAAATATTACATTTAGCATCTTAATAATTTATGGAAATGAAATACAGCATGAAACGCTGGTGTGTTTTTCAGCGTTGAAGGTAAAATCTCTCTAACATGGCTCACTTCTAAATGACAATTTTCAAATTAGCACTTATTCGCAATCATTTATATCTAAGGGAATTTCGCAATCATTTATATCTAAGAGAATTTATATCTATGAGAATTATTTTATATTAATTTAGGTCAAAATAAGGGGGAAATATTATATTTAGCATCTTAATAATTTATGGATGTGAAATACAGCATGAAACGCTGGTGTCTTTTTCTGCGTTGAAGGTAAAATCTCCCTGACACGACTCATGACAATTTTCAAATTAGCACTTATTCACAATCATTTATATCTAAGAGAATTTCGCAATCATTTATATCTAAGAGAATTATTTTATATTAATTTAGGTCAAAATAAGGGGGAAATATTATATTTAGCATCTTAATAATTTATGGATGTGAAATACAGCATGAAACGCTGGTGTCTTTTTCTGCGTTGAAGGTAAAATCTCCCTGACACGACTCATGACAATTTTCAAATTAGCACTTATTCACAATCATTTATATCTAAGAGAATTTCGCAATCATTTATATCTAAGAGAA
>NC_092206.1:73294758-73453929 GCF_043381705.1 Parasteatoda tepidariorum
ATTTGTATATAAATATAGAAAATATTAATTAACTACTATAACACGATTTCAATTTACGATGTTCTGTAACTTTATAAACAATTTGTAAACAAAGAGACTAGAATTTTCATTGCACAACATATCGTGATGTGATCTTATTAAGTGATATTAATTTGTTATATGTCCTATATTTGATCGAAATTAGCTCAGTGTCACCTAATATTTATCCAGTTTTTGCGATTTCCGGTGAAGATAATCTTACGCTCATGTTCTTTCCGGTGAAATACTGCTATCGAACAATCAGCGGTTAACTGAAAATTCGTTCTTTTAATATACGAACGATGCATTAGAGGTTTTGTATCAATTTAGAAACTAGTGGAAACACATGGAATATATTGATGGTTTTCAATTATATGGAAAAGAAGTCAACAAGAGAAGTTGAAATGTGCCAAACATCGTCCGATTCAGTTACTAAACCTGAATCAGACGATGATTTTAAATGGGAAGAATTTTTCGGTAAGTACATTGTTTTGATAGTAACGTACGTTTCTTATGGAATTAAAATATTTATTTTATTTATAGCCAAAAATGTGTGATCATTTTAACTTTAATAATGAGGAGTTAATAAAATCCTTATATAATTTTTGAACTTAAATTCTTCACAACTTTATTAACTTTTTGTATACATTTCTAAATACAAAAAAATTTTTTTTTTAAAAAATTGATTCGTCTATAAATTCATTTCAACTACTCCGAATTGACAGTTGAGTTTTTAAAAATAGGAAGATTTTAGATATAAAGTTATAGTTGTTTATTGTTGCTATGTGTGAGTTTTGATGATAGTTTAATTAATTAATGTAAGATTATTGAATAGTGAATTTCATTCAGAGCGAATAGACTTGAACTTTTAATTTCTTGAATTTTATTCTTATTATACTTTATTTAAAACTTTTGTTAGTATGATGTGATAAAAATTCTTAATTCCCATAAGCGTGAACTGAAAAAAAAAGTATATGAAACCTGAGATTTCTGGTTTGGTTTTTGTTGGTAATTTGTTTTTCTTTATGTGTATTAATTCATACATATTTGTACGTATTATTCTAGTTGAATATTACTTAAAACTATTGTTAAATTACTAAAACATCTCTATAAATATGGACGAAAATAAAAATAAAAAATATGTAAACAACTCCTAGTATTTTTTTATTTGTTTTGTGTTTGTAGTTTTTCTCCCCTTATCTGCATTTAAACACATGTAATTATTTAAAGAATCATAGCATAATTATTTAGATCCTAACATTTCAATAAATAGTAATTAAAACTTTTCATCTTAAGCTCTTTGCACCTGTTTTTTTTTATTTATTCCTTTTTTTTTATTTATAATATTAAATAAGTGTTTCTTCTTACAGAAGAACCTAGAAGGAGGGTAAAACTTGTGTTTTTTAAAGTTTTCTAGTTCTTTAATAAACTTTATTTCTATTCTAATAAGGTTTTTAGTACCAAAAATTATATTAAAAGCATGCTTCTGCATTGGTAATCTTAACACTTTTGCCATACTATAATATTTTTTATATATGCATTAGTATATAATAACTTAAGAAAAAGAACTTAAATTGTCTGATTCCTAGTGATATTTTTTTGTATTTTTTATCTGTTATTTTTTTATGATCCAATTTCTCAATTTGCAAAACAAATTTCTGAAAGCATGCCATAGATCACTAAGACTTGTATTTACACCACATGCTAATTAACATTACTGTAACTCAAAATTTCGTGATTTTTTTAATTTTAATAATTCCTTTATTATGATATTTTGATTATATTTTTAAAAATTTTAATTTAACTTAATTTATTTTCTATCTTTAACTTTTTAAAAAATTTAAAACAAAATGATTATTTGTTTACCTGCAAGCGACACCACGCGTGGGTAAATCGCGGCATTTGTTTAGGCCACAATTCAGAGGCCAAGCAAGTTCGACACACATACTCGCGAGACTTCGCTAGCAGGTATCCAATTGAAACTGAGTTGAAAACTGATCAAGCGTGATAATAAACCAAGCCTAATAACATTTACAAGACATGCACAACTACGTGATTGGGTAAAACCATGTGATTTCATCGGTATTCTTCTCGAGTTGCAAGCGCAGCTGGTGTATTAGATTTAAAAGGTTTTAAAGAAAATGTTTATCAGTTATAAACAATTCTAAGATATAGTCTTGGAAAATGTTTTTAACTGTCTACGATTTTATTATAAAGATATCGGAAATAAAGAAAACGTTTATCAGTTCAGAAATTTTTTGAAAAATTTATTTTTATAACCTCCATCGGAATTTGGTTTAATACTATTCGCAGGAAGACTTTATTTTTATGTTTGATAGTACAATAGATATAAAGAACATCTGGACAACAAAAAGAAATATTAATATAAAACGACAGTGTATCTAAAATAACGAATAATTTCACCCGTTCACACGAAAAAACGTCTTCGGTTACAGGAAAAGGATAAGTTTTCTTACCCAGAGTTAAATTTTTATTTGGCGTGATCAATAATCTTTTTATTAGTGTCCAACCGAATTTTCCTGATATCGTAGTTATTATGGAACAACAATTACAACTATAGTATTTTAGTTTTTTGACTATATTCTTGTTTTTTTTTTTCAAATGAAGTTTTAAAAATTTTAGATATTAACGTTTATTAATAAATTTTTTAAAATTAAGCAATTTATAATAGAAATATCAATAAATATTATAAAATAAGAATTTTTACTGAAAATATAAAAACTGAAAAAAATATTAGAAATAATTCAAATAAATTTTTGCACTCTTATTTTAAAACGATCTGTAATTATGAGTTGATTATAAGATTATTTTTTTTTATAACGTATTAGGTTATAAGAGGCAACCTTGAATTTCCCATGTCATTTTACCCGCCCTCGCTTTGTTTAGAAACAACTCGATCTTTACCCTCTTCCCTCCCCTTTGAATGATTCAAGCATTGGACTATTCCCAATAAAACTTGCTTACTTTATGAAATATTCCACAATTCAGCTGTTAGCACTCAATTGGCAACCTATAAGTTCCATTTAATAACATAAAGTGGAATTTTTAAACTTTAACGTATAGAACTTTAGATTATTTTGCTATATAATATTGGCACAAAGAAAATAAAACACCTCCTGTATTTAAAAAATTTATTTTCATGGTTTAAATTAACCAAAATTAAACTTTTTCACTGAGTTATGATTTTTTTATGCAAGGTCGTCAATGGATTGGCGACTTATTTGGCGAAGCGTTTTGTTTGTTTCGTGTAACCCCGATTTCGCACAGTTTGTAAAGTCGTCTGTTTTTTGACGTTAGAATGAGACACAGCGATAAAGAGATTTAAATGTCGGTTGTTGGGGTGTGTGTTTTAGAAAGTTGTGTGTTTTTTTTCTGTTCGAGTTTGCAACTCAGCTATTATATGGATTATGCAAAACATTTAGTAAGACCGTACAGTGTATAAAAAATTTGTTCATTCTGTGATATGTTATATTATATATCTTCAAATATTTCCAACGCCCGACGATCGGAAAATACGAGTTAATGTGCGTATAATTTTTGTGATATTTTACTCTGCAGATAACATTTTTTTTATTATTATTTGTATATAAATGTAGAAAATATTAATTAACTACTATAACACGATTTCAATTTACAATGTTCTGTAACTTTATAAACAATTTGTAAACAAAGAGACTAGAATTTTCATTGCACAACATATCGTGATGTGATCTTATTAAGTGATATTAATTTGTTATATGTCCTATATTTGATCGAAATTAGCTCAGTGTCACCTAATATTTATCCAGTTTTTGCGATTTCCGGTGAAGATAATCTTACGCTCATGTTCTTTCCGGTGAAATACTGCTATCGAACAATCAGCGGTTAACTGAAAATTCGTTCTTTTAATATACGAACGATGCATTAGAGGTTTTGTATCAATTTAGAAACTAGTGGAAACACATGGAATATATTGATGGTTTTCAATTATATGGAAAAGAAGTCAACAAGAGAAGTTGAAATGTGCCAAACATCGTCCGATTCAGTTACTAAACCTGAATCAGACGATGATTTTAAATGGGAAGAATTTTTCGGTAAGTACATTGTTTTGATAGTAACGTACGTTTCTTATGGAATTAAAATATTTATTTTATTTATAGCCAAAAATGTGTGATCATTTTAACTTTAATAATGAGGAGTTAATAAAATCCTTATATAATTTTTGAACTTAAATTCTTCACAACTTTATTAACTTTTTGTATACATTTCTAAATACAAAAAAATTTTTTTTTTAAAAAATTGATTCGTCTATAAATTCATTTCAACTACTCCGAATTGACAGTTGAGTTTTTAAAAATAGGAAGATTTTAGATATAAAGTTATAGTTGTTTATTGTTGCTATGTGTGAGTTTTGATGATAGTTTAATTAATTAATGTAAGATTATTGAATAGTGAATTTCATTCAGAGCGAATAGACTTGAACTTTTAATTTCTTGAATTTTATTCTTATTATACTTTATTTAAAACTTTTGTTAGTATGATGTGATAAAAATTCTTAATTCCCATAAGCGTGAACTGAAAAAAAAAGTATATGAAACCTGAGATTTCTGGTTTGGTTTTTGTTGGTAATTTGTTTTTCCTTATGTGTATTAATTCATACATATTTGTACGTATTATTCTAGTTGAATATTACTTAAAACTATTGTTAAATTACTAAAACATCTCTATAAATATGGACGAAAATAAAAATAAAAAATATGTAAACAACTCCTAGTATTTTTTAATTTGTTTTGTGTTTGTAGTTTTTCTCCCCTTATCTGCATTTAAACACATGTAATTATTTAAAGAATCATAGCATTATTATTTAGATCCTAACATTTCAATAAATAGTAATTAAAACTTTTCATTTTAAGCTCTTTGCACCTGTTTTTTTTTTTTTATTTATTCCTTTTTTTTTATTTATAATATTAAATAAGTGTTTCTTCTTACAGAAGAACCTAGAAGGAGGGTAAAACTTGTGTTTTTTAAAGTTTTCTAGTTCTTTAATAAACTTTATTTCTATTCTAATAAGGTTTTTAGTACCAAAAATTATATTAAAAGCATGCTTCTGCATTGGTAATCTTAACACTTTTGCCATACTATAATATTTTTTATATATGCATTAGTATATAATAACTTAAGAAAAAGAACTTAAATTGTCTGATTCCTAGTGATATTTTTTTGTATTTTTTATCTGTTATTTTTTTATGATCCAATTTCTCAATTTGCAAAACAAATTTCTGAAAGCATGCCATAGATCACTAAGACTTGTATTTACACCACATGCTAATTAACATCCGAACTTATAATTTTTCATCATGCAGTTGTATATTAACCTCAAATTATTTTAATAGATATTAAGTATTTAGCATGAGAAAGCTCATTGCTTATATGAAGATTTCTTTTTCTGATCACTTTGCAAGCCAATCAAATTTTAATGATACTGATTACATAAAGTGCAATTAATCTACTAGCTCTGAAAAATCCATGTTTTAATATGCAATGTAATTCAAAAATTGTTTGCAGACATAGTTATTGGCTAAAAATAAACTTAATTTTATTTTTGCATTTGCATGACATTTGTAATAATAAATTTTTTTATACAATCTTATTAAGTTTTATATAAAAAGCGAAAGTCCTCTATTTACTAGAGAGTTCGTAAGAGGTTCATAATTAAAATAAATTATTTCGCAAAAAATAAGTGACGACTGAATAATAAATTATTATTTAGCCCTTTTTTTTAATTGTTTATAAGTTTGAGGAGTATGATATTTTGAATAGGGGTAAAAAAAGTCTATGAATTAAAGCTTTATTTTATGTATGAACTAATGTATGTTTATTTATTCTTTCAATCCTCATTTGTAATTACAAAAAGATCCTAATAATAAAGCATAAAATTGCATATAGGTATTCCTATATTGTAAAATATTTTGTTTTTAATAACAGTTTCTGTAAAAGTTCTGTATTCTCATTCTCTTATATTATAATTTAATTTAAAACTTAATAAAAACTTTAAGTTCTGCTGACCATAATAGTGCTATAACTATTACAAAACAATTTTTTGTAATAAAAATTTACAACTAAATTTCTAACAATCATGTTTGTATAAATAACTTTAGAAGTTATTTCTGACGTTTTTTTAGCCAATTTAGTTATTTTTTACAATTTACTAGACATTTTTAGAAATGTAAGAAACAGTGATTTTAAGCAAGCATTGCGAAATCAAGTTCATCAACTAATATTAATATGTTGATTGTTGCTGTTTGCTTACTTGCTTGCAATTGCTAAATAAGTTTACTTATTATTCTCGATTTTAGCCTTCTTTAAATTCTTGCAAGTCGTTAATTATATAATAGTTTTTGTAGCCCATGTTCATAGCACACTATATGTTATAAACTGGGATTATATACACATCACTGACTTAAGAATCTATGTCTTTTAGCCATATGTGTTCGGGGTCATATCGCTGTATTAATTGCTGTTTAATTTCTTCATTGGCTCTTGTAAGCTGATCTTGGAAGAAATTTCTTTGTATATTTTTTATTTGTTCTTGGTTTTCGCTCTCTTCTTTCCTCTTCTTCCATTCTTGCATCATAATGTTGGCGTTATCTTCAGTTAGACGCGCCAATTTTTCCAATTCTGGTATTTCAGATTTTATAGAATCAATCCTTTTGTTGTACCCGAGATGTTTGTTCAATCCATAGGCGAAGCAACTTTTATTACATTTATCGATTGATTTTAGAGTGATTTGGATTTCGTTTTTAATCTTTAACCAAAGAAGCCCTCGTTCCGGACTGGATATTATTTCCTGGCGGATCAGCTCATCAAACAAATCACTATATACCTCCCATATACGCGATTCTAACCCAGGTTCATTGTATTTAAAGCCCTCCAATTCTCGATGAAGTAAGTCTTTTAAATTCATTAAGTCAGTGTCTGTACCTTGCTCCGTGGAAGCTTTTAGCGTAACTAAACGGCCGTCTTCGTTTTTTTCGATAGGTTCATAAAATTTTTCTAATATCTGTGAAATGCTAGTTATGTATTTATTTTCTTCTTCGTTTTTCTGAGTATGTTTGGAGTCCTTTTTTGGTTTACTTATTTCATCGTATTTCAAAAATCTGTTATTAAAAGGCATAGTTAGTTGAAAACAAATCTACTAAAATTCTCCTCCAACGGCTGTGCATTCATCAAATTGAGAGTTAGGTAAAGGCGACGAGTTCGGTTGCAACGATATTATTTACTTATAACTCCACATTTCTCTGGTTTTTCACTAATATATCTTAATTTTGCTGATACTAATCTGGTATTTTTGGTTCCCAAATTTATTTACGCTTAGAACTCTTTAAGAAGCAAATAATAATAATAATAATTACCTCGTATAGTGAAAACTCGACAAAAATTATTTCTCAGGGATGGGGACGTTTTTTCACCTGTTTTAAGTAAAAACTTGAAATTGTGTATGTTTAAGAACACCCAATTATGATAATAAATGCTTTTTCATCGAAATTAAAACGTATAACAAGTTGAAAGTGTCTAAGAGAAAGAAACAATAATATTGCAGTTTAGTGATTAAGCTGGGGACCAGATAGCTAGATTTTATTGTTGTAATTAATTATTCCTGTATGACTGGTGCACGTTAAATCTGCGGAGTCTCAAAGTCCTCTATGTTCCATAACAAATTATAGCTCTGAGGGTACCGAATTGGAGTTTGCTCGTTCTCTGGGTTCAGGTTAAAATTACAATCCACCTATGTATGAATGGGTCCGGCCGATAAACAGGTGTGACGTATGGGTGTGGCTGAAGTCTAATTCTTGGCCATAGATGGCGCCACTGGAAAATAAGAACAATCGCACCCCTTGCCTTTATGGTCTACGACAGTGTTTCCCGAACTTATGACTTTCGTGTACCCTTTCTAAATTTTTCCTAACGCTGTGTACCACTAATAAAAAAGTGAATGTATTTTTTACTTTACAAAAATTGCACAAAAGTTAGAAAACACAACTAGCTGTTGACACCACTAATTATTAACTGTTAACTCTGCAAAAAATAGCCAATAGAAAAATACGTAATCGTAAATTTTCGTGGCTAGCTTTGTTTAAAAAAATTTTTTTTTTTGAAATTTTCGTTTGTTGCAAGATATTTCGCATAAGAACGCGTATCCCCTATAAAATATGTTCCCGTTCTCTTGGGGGTACGCGTACCACACTTTGGGAAACACTGGTCTACGACAACAACATTATTCCTATTGCTTGTAAATTTAATTCAATGCAGTTGGTGTGCGTATTTATTTTTATATCATATACATAAAATAAATCGTCATTAAAAAGTTTCTAATCATTATGGAGTTAATTTTTTAGAGTGATTTTTTTTTTTTTAGTTGTGAATATTTCTTTTTTTTTTTATTTTTTAAAGTTATGAATATTTCTTTTATTTATTCCTTATTTATTCAGACTATATGAAGGTAGAGAAGAAAAGAGCAAACGGAGTTATTTCAAAAAACGATTACTCCGATAGGTGCTACCAATAGTGAATGCCTTAAAATTGACGAGTTGAGTTGTAAACTGGTATGAATGTATGTATTTGAATACTCTTTTCAATGAAAATTTCAGTGTTTAAAACGGAAACACGCCAAGCCATGTAATTTAGCCTTTTTGTTAACATTAAATTTATAGCTTGTCTCTCTATTAACATAAATGAAAAAAAAGTACTTTGGTATCAATAACCTTAATAATTATGGCTTTTTTGCATGGGATAGACTACTAGATGAACCAGCTTTTATGCGGGAGATTTTCTTTTCAGTATCATTTCCATGCTGCTGTGGGCACAATTCATGAACCTGTTTTGAACCAATAATTTTTCTCAGAAGGCATATTATTTCTAATTGACCGTCGAGACGATCCGAAAATAAAAATGAAAAAATTGTAGCAATTTGATATCCGAGTTAGCAATTCCAAAATGGTTTCTTTCTTCGGATGTGCGAGAAAGGGTGAAAGGAGAGGAAGGGGATGTTCTGTGAATGCGTGGCGGTAATCTTACATGTCTTAATTCCTGAAAGAAGTTATGGAATACTTAATATGTTCTGACAAGCCTGTGGTGGAATAGGATTGCTCTGTGTTGAAGAACATAATAAAAAATAACACTCTTACGAATTTCTAATGATTATGTGTACACGCAAAATCAAATATTTAAATCCTAAGGATTAAGGTTGAAATTTAATAGTTATGTATTTGTGCTACTTTGGTAGCTTATTACAAAATAAGCTTATTTGGTAGCTTTACAAAATAAGCTTATTTTGTTTCAAAAAAATTCAAATGGCTATCCTAAAAATTATTAGATATGGCTACTATGTGTTCGATGAGGAAATCTCGGACCAGGGCCTGATTTTGATTGAGGGTTACATTACCAAGCCCCCCCCCCCCCTTGAAAGCTCCTGAAAANTTGAAAATCAATATTATGGGTGTAAAACACTAATACGAAAAAAAAAAAAAAGAATTTCGAGAATATCCTGTTTTTCAGAGTTCCGTAAAAAAAAAATTTACGAACTAAAATTTTTTGTAATTATTTACAGATATTTTCATTGACAAAGTTGTTCTGATACACTTGTTTGTAATCTTATTAATTTGTATCCTTATAAGGACCTTTGTTGTATCGCTCATTTGGATGTATCATTCTTTTTTTATTGTTTATCGACTTATGCTCTATAACGAGGGTGTTATCAATATGGAACCCATATTTAATATTTTTTCTGAAAAAAAAAAAGTAAGTGCCTGTAGTGCAATAATAATGCAATAAATATTTCAATTAATTTGACAATAACATTCACTATAACAATCAATCAAGACAGTGTTTTACGTTACTAATTATTAAATATATTACCTAACTTTTTTTCTTCCTCACTTTTATAACGAGCTATATAATCATTTTTTCTCTAATCGTTTGACACCTCTGAATTAGGCAGACATTACTTGATTGTTTTTGATAACGCCAGTTAATGAAATGGTATGTCCGGTTACAGGAAATAGCTTGCATTACCCAGTTGGATATTTAATCGGAGATGCGTCGATTGCATTAATAAAAGCATCCGATGACATTTCCGTTCCCATCCGGAGTATCTCTTTTCATCTTGCCAAAGAATCCGGATCGTAAATGAATTTGAATAAATATCTAAAGATTATGAAATACTGTAATTTAACTAGTTGTTAGATTGCATTTTTATGAGTCATGAGTTTGTTTAATAGTTAAAAACTTTTTTAATGATTTACTTGCAAAATTAGTAATGATCAATGGTAAAATATTATATAATAGGGTATAATCTTCTAATAAAAGTCTTAAATATTATTATGGAAATGCCACATCATCACCCAACCACGGCACCTTACCTCATTTTTGGGTCTCTATCTTTTAACTGGTATGATAATGCCACTTAATTTTGATCCTGATCAGACGGCGCTTGTGCTATGGCTGGAACCACTCTCTCCAAACATGCACACCACGATCAGCTAGGGGAGTTTCAGCTACGGTAGATTTAATGTGCATCTTGCTACGTATATTCGCCAGTTTTTTTTAGGCTGTTTGGATCGAACTCACTACCTCCTACCAGCGGTGTGAGCAACTATAACCGATTGCGTCACCGGAGCGCTTAGAAATGCCACATTAAGGTCATTTAAATTTCATAAATAAAACTAAAGTAAATCTGGAAATATAACGTAAATAATCGTTCCAGAATTGTACAAATTAGTTATGCTATAATAAGCAAAAAAAGGTTACATTAATAAAATTATAAATGAATATTCTTATGTCTTTACAAATTTATTGTTATGTTTTTTTAAATATTTTTGTCATGTTTTTTTTATTCAAAACATTGCGTTATACATGGATGCCACAGGCGACTATAAATGTATATATTAAATCAGTTATATATATATCTAATTCATAACATTATTTATCTATCATATTTACTGTGGAGTGCGTTGCTTTACCGTTTATATTAACACTTAAAATTGTATTTCACAATACTAAAGCTTATTAAAAGAATTTCTCTGCAATTTCCTCAAAACATGTAATTTGATACTCTTAATACTCATTACCTACACTGAATGATAACAACTGGTCATATTGGATACCATAAAAAAGAGAGGGGCTTTAAATTTATGTACTGTGTTGTGTGTTAAGCATCACTGGATCAAATGACTTTCTCTAACATATTACGATACAATAAAAGTGATGAACTAACATAAAAGAATGGAATATCGTTTAAAATTAGGTTTGAACTAAACAGATAGCTCTTGATAATAAAAAAAGATAGTAAAATTTTTAAAAAAAATTTTAGTAACATTTTTCACATTAGTTTATTCTTATTTTCCACAAATTGTACAAAAATCTGAAAATTGATGCTTGATCTAATGATGTATAAACCATGCTAAAGAAATAAATATTTAGTTGAATGCAAACTGCAGTTTAAAAAAATAATAATAATGGAAGAAAAAAATGCACTTACTGTTTGTTTAAGCTAAACAAACTCTTTCTTTAATAAATGGTTAAAAATCATTCATCACTGATACACTGTGTTTACATACCAAACTGTCGATATCGATTTTAGAAGTGTTAATAGTTCTCTGTCAGCGTATGTTTCACAAAACTTTGTTTGCTTGGCTAAAAGTGAGATGATTAGAATAATTGTGTTATGTTTAACGATAAAAACATTGTTGAAATTTTTAAATGATCTTTTTTAATTAACTATTCAGGAGTTTAGGTTTACGTGGTTAGAATTATTAAATGTTTTATTTGTTGATATTGAATGATTGAATATGCTAAGATAATTTGCCCAGTGCCTTAGGAAACATTAAAAAAATATTTTTGTGTACTATAATTCATTCTCTGTTATAATTCTTTTAGAAACTATTTAAAATGAAGGATGTTTTTCAAAGCTTAGAAAAATTAAGAAGTCATTGTTTTGAGTGCATTCAACTCGAAGTAAAGCAATTTAAACAGGGTTTGTTATTTGACGCCAAAAACTGGGTTTTGACAAATACGTCAAAAACCTCGAAAAGTACCTACGATAAACATTAATTGTCTAAATTCGTCAAAAACATAGGGCAGGTTTCTTTTTTGACATAGGAGACATTTTATCAGATACTAAATCATGCACAATACTTGCATTACATACTTCTATAATCTTTTAATATATATCACATATAAAAAATGTTGCCAAATTATAACTATTCTGTTTATATTACAGGTAATAACTATGAGTTGTTAATCTTTTATCAATCTAAATATTGATTTTAATACTTTTATGTTACAATTTAGGCAGATTTTTTTGATTAAGTAACGTTAAAGTGTTCCCCAGTTATTGTCTGATTTCAACATATAATTTTTGTTATTGATTCTCAATATTTGTTGATGTTAATTATATGCAGGGGAGAAAATATGTCTGACCACGTGAACAAGGCTTTGGTGGAAATTCAGATAGCAATGGGAAAATCTTTGGTCTAAAAAGATTCATAAAAATTTTTTTGTTAAAAAATGTGTCGCTTTGAAAAATTTGTTAAAAGAAACGTATGTCAATCTGTGCATTTATTAGTTGGAATTCCGTTAGTTAGTAAATGAGACCTTAAATTTAATTTAATAAATTATTGCTGATCGTTAAGACACGGTTCCCAGCAGATCACCGAAGTCAAGCATCACTGACTACGGTCAGTGTGCGGGTGGTTGACCACTTGGATCAGTCTACGTAGGCACCGAGGGTGTGCGGTATTGGTCCTCGTTAAACTGTGCTACCGTAAAGGGCTCGACTTCGCGTGCAGGTCGTCAGGCTACCGAAGCGGGGGTGCCATCCCCTCCGCAGAGGATCAAAATTGTGATGGCATGTCTTCGGATCATCCTCCGGGATGTTTCCCAGACCGTCGCCAATAGCCCATTGTGCAGCTCTAGTGCGACGTAAATTAACAACAACAACAATATATTTTGATTTATATTATTTTATAACACACATGCTCGTTTATTCAGGAATTGTGCAAAATCAAATTTTTTTCTTCTTTTTTTTTATGTAAACTTTATTTTATAAAAATATTTTGAAAAAGTTGGTGTACTAAATAAAAAAGAAAAAAAAAGCTGAAGTTTTTGAGGAAATTTTGATAAAAAAAAGAAACTTAGTTCATAGGGATTATTAGGCATGT
This sequence comes from Parasteatoda tepidariorum, assembly GCF_043381705.1. NCBI lineage: Eukaryota > Metazoa > Arthropoda > Arachnida > Araneae > Theridiidae > Parasteatoda > Parasteatoda tepidariorum. Next base: position 73,307,994 of record NC_092206.1, read on the forward strand.
TCCGCACTCCTGCTTATATGACATATTTTCAATATTAGTAAACTAAAATTAATTATATTGATGCATATTCACTGATTAGTGAATTAATTATTTATAATAATATAAATGCTTGTTTAATTAAATGAGTTAATAAATTTTTTCAATCATTCAATTCAAGGATTTCATTTAATTACCATTAATATTTCGTACTGTTATTAGAATAAATTTCCTAGTTACTTGTTATTATGTTAAAATAGCTTTAGTACGTCTACTTTCTAAACTATGCAATTCAGCATCAATCGAAAGAATAGCTTCGGATTTCTATCTTATTCATATTCATAAAAATCTGAACAAAGAACTTGGGAGTACAAAAGGCTTCAAAACATTTTATTTATTGTTCAAAGAGAGAGTTTAATATCAAAATAATTCAAGAACATTATTGATTAATCACTTATAATTTTATATGTATGTTTATCTCTTAATACTTATGATTTATAATGGCTAATAATTATCTTTACTCTGAAATTTCGGGTTTTTGACTCTTGACAAAAACTATGTCATAAAGGGTTCTTTGGCATGAGGGATAAAAACATTTTAAAACCGTGAATCGTCAAAAACTTTTCAAACCTTAATATAAAACAATCTGTTAATTTAACGAAAAGATTTATCTGAGCAAAACAGGCGAATTTTTTTTTATCTTGATAAGAATTATTGATGGAAGTTATTAAAATCAAGGAATAATTCTTGGTTTTCATTCATTTTTATGAGCCCAAACAATAAAGCCTAAATTATTAACGTTTCAGAATCTTCATCTAATAAGTTCTTCAGTTATAATTTTAAATGTACCTGTTCCATTCAGGTTTTAGTTTGATTACATTCTCTGTTTCACATAAAGTAAAACTATTCATTAATGGTTTTACTTAAAATTGATTAGATTTCTTTCTTGGATGCTTTCTTTACTTCTTAGCAAATAAACAAAGCTCATGGCTATGGTCCATTACCGTGTCACATCCCATTTATTTATTTATTTATTACGCGCGTTTTCTAATTTTCTCACCTCGCAGTGCCAGGTTATGCCTCCTACGGTCAATTTTATGGCGGGATCTAGGGCGACACTCAACCTGTCGCCGGACTTGGGCCCCGAGGTCAACGGCCCGACTGGTTTTTTTGAGCAAAAAACTCAAAAAGAATATTTATAAATAGTATTTGTGTTGGTGAAGAAATTTTGTTTGGAATCTGTGACCTTCAGAAATTGCAGCAAAATAACTGTTATTCAAATACTTATTAAAGTTAATATCCTGTTACGTGCTTTTATAGTATAGTGATCGTTTGCTCAGCAAATAACTTCTATAATTTTCTTTCAAATAAGTTTATTTTAAAGTAAGGTTGAAAGCTGTAATTATTTTATCATTGGGTATTATTTTGCGTAACAGTATATATTGAGGCTATGTATTAACTGCGTTTTTATTTTACGCGTTATTTATTCCCTTGCCCATTTTATTTTGACTCTCATGATTTTTACTTTTTAAATAAATTCTTTAGTTCGCGGAAAAATTCCGTCACTATCTGTATTATCAGTTCAAATTTGGAGCAGCGAATTTTCTATAATATATTCTTTCTTTTTTTTTAAATTTTTTTAGCTTTCTACTATTCTTGATTTGTAATTTTTATATTATTAAATAATAATTTTATTGTTTAATGTGAATAATAATAATTTTTATTGTTTGATGTAAATAATATAAATTTCGAGTAGTTAGGATACTTAAAGATAACGAACGATTCTAAAATGATATTTCTATGGCAAAAAATAAAATAATTTATTGAGGTTCCATTAAATGTAGAAGTTTTTCATTTTAATGTAGATAAATCCAGATTTACAAATATATGCAGATTTTTGAATCCATATCTGATTGTTTAAAATATCTGCATGAAGGTGTGTTATTCGTTTTTTATTACAATTACTGAACAATCAAATTTCCGTATTTATTCCATATTTGGCATTATTCTCTGTAAAACCGAATTGAAAAGAAAAATAATAATATTAAAAAACAAAAATCGTTTTTTTTTTCCTCCAGTGGTCCAAGTAAAGCTAGAATTACTTTTAGTTCATTAAATTACATAATTATTGAACTCTAAAATATTAATTAGGTATTTTTAAAGTTTCAAAAACGTACTGAAAGGAAAATGAAAATTGCTTTGTGTTATTAAAACTATCTTGGCTTCTGTTTAATTTTCAAATATGTATTGATATACATATATGTTTGAATATGAGACAGTCATGCGTATCAATTAGTAAACACTGAAAGCTCATTGAGCAAAATAAATAACAGGGAGCCCACGCCGCTAAAATTGCATCAACTCGACCTTGGAATCGAAAATTTCGAAGAAAATGGATTTATGAATTTATCTGAAACGCGCAATCTCGTCCTGTTTCTGAAGCGAGGGGGAAACAAAACAAACAGCTGTAGAATTCCCATTCCCTTGTAAAGGCAATTAACTCTGTCCGATTGATTTACTCATACTTAAGTCCTCATTATTCATTCAATCGAAACAGCTGTTTACGGTGCTGCACCATAAAGTTTGACTAGATAAACAAACCTGCCATATCATAAATTCTGTCTTTAGCTGATTTTCATACGTTTTCCTCATCCGGATGCAATCGGATTCTCTCTCTCTCCTCTTCCTTTTTTATTTTAGAATAAATTAAATCTGATATGCCAATATAATCAAAATAAATTAACCAGATTTCCTGTGGTAGCTATGTTCAAAATAGTAAGTAGAAAAATGTTATATTGATAATGCTGTGCTGATTGAAAGAAAGTACGCTGTTTAACACAGCATACTGTCGCCTTTTGCACGATTTTAGTTATGAGCTGATGATATTTTATCATTCTGTCACCTTTAGTTACCTATTTGAGATTATTGGCTACTGTATAAAAGGTATTGAAGGCTGATTACGCTTCCTAGCTGTTTTGCATTCTCATGATATTTCTTTCTTATAATTTGTTTGATTTATCTTAATTTTTTACATATATTTTAGTCCATAACACCATTCAACTAATAAATTAACAAAAGTAAAATAATTTAATAAGTAAGCAAAACAAAGTACATAAATGGCAAATATATTCATAACCAAGAGAAGAATCGTGTCCAGGAAATAAAAAATTGAAATGCAATAGTGCTTAATCTAATAAACGATCTGATGTTTGTATTTGGCGCAGTATGATTATTTCCGGCTCTTGTGTCTTTAACACGTTCACGCTGGGACAAGTGAAAATACTGGTAGAAGAACTATTTCAATATTAGATAATATTCGGGAGGAGTTAATCTATTCTCAACAATAACAATTCACTGTAAGGAAATTTATCACGGCGAAAAAGCAATTCAATATAAAAATTGCATCTGTTAAAAACAATTGATAGTTATGGATTTTTATTATTCCCAGAAAAAAATTAAAAAATTAAATTTATTGTTACCAGTTTTTACTCCGGTGCGCTGCCAAGATGAGACAATCTAGCGTGACACACCGGTGGGTCACCCCGGCGTGAACGTGTTAAACTCTGCATTAAACCAGCCTGTATCAGTTTTAGATGATACTTTTACGATCTCCTAATTTTTAAAGCATCAAATAACATTTCTGTGTCTTTTTATACTTAAACAGCATTTCGGAGTACAAAGAATACTTTGAAAAGTTCTTTTCATATTTAGTGTTTGGCGTAGTATGCCTTATTTTTATATATATATATGGTGTACTAAATAAAAAAGAAAAAAAAAGCTGAAGTTTTTGAGGAAATTTTGATAAAAAANATATATATATATATATATATCTTATCCTTATTGTATTAAATCCCACATTTAATTAAATTTAAAATGAAATGTGTTTAAAAAGCTAAATGCGCATTTTGAAAAAATAATTAAATATACCAAGGGCTCTTTTCAATACTGTGAATAAGTTTTTTTTTCTTATATAACAGTTGTTTAAAAGAAAATTTGTTTGAAAAAGGTAGAATTATTAAACAAGGAAATACTATAAAATTTGTTAAAAATGTGTATATCTTTATAATAAAATGAATCACTTTTTACATTATTATCATTCACTTATAAACTCGAAAAAATCACGGTAAATTATGTCACTTCTTAACTTTTAAGTGTCAGTGTTATCGAACTGTTTTGTTTACAACCAGTTACGCGGTTACCTTTTTGTATTTCCCTCAAAATATTGATAGTCTTTTGGAGCGATATTCCCTTTTAAGTGCAGAGGATCATAAGGTACTTGCTTTCCCCCCTCTTCCCACTCCTGATATACATGAGCTGCTTATTATTCATTGCTTATTTATTTTCCTGTTTATTCAAAATACGGATATTTATTCAGAGCTTAAAGTAGTTGTCATTTGAGAGGGATTTTTTTAAAATTTCATTTTTTTGATGTCTGTCATTTTTTATCCATTTTTTTATCAGCATCATTGGAGACGTGCCGCCGAGAATCCTGCGTTAGAAATATGAAACGATGACTCCTCTTTATTTTTGTATCATTTCTTATCATTAAGTGGATAAAAATTTGACGTCGACTAGGCGGTGGCTGATCCAAAAATCGCCTCTTTATCAACTATGTTGAAAGATTGGACGTGTTTAGTTTGTTGAATTAAGAAATTGAGAAAAAAAAGTTTTCATAGTCGCTTACCGTACTTTTTCTGAGCTCTATTTATTTTAATAAGACCTTTTCCTCGAAATTTGCCTTGAAAAACTCATCTTGGCAACAAAATCAATTCGGTAGTAAAAAACATCTTCAATCCTGAAGAAAGATATTAAACTTTTTCTAGAAGATATTTTAATTTCGCCCTAGGCTTGTTGTGATGTATGTCGTAGAATTTTCTATCCTTTTTTTTTTTTTTTTTTTTTTTTTTTTAAGTATCAAAGAGATGCTCCATTTGACGTAGGTTGTTTGTATGTGTTTATTTAAATGTTTGTTAAGAGTTCGGAAGCAAAATTACGATCGGCCTTTGGAAGTAAGTTTGCTTAGAAAATAACAGAGTATAATTAGAAGGGAAAAAAGTACTGTTTGTAGGGCTATGATTTTACACATTTATATGTTGAGACCCGAGGTGGCTTAGGAGATAGAGCTTTCGCGTCCTATTGAGGTGAGGTGTGCCAGGTTCGAAACCGAGCTGTGACTGATTGATACGAAATGGGCTCCCACCGACCATAGTGCTGACGTAAAATATTCTCAGTTGCAGCCGGATCATGAGTTAGAATTTCCTTGCCGTCAGGCTAACCGTAGAAAGTTTTCGTAGTTTTCCTTTCCATGCGGATTAGTTCCTTCAAGAATTCTTCAACAGAGGTTAGTTTGTTCCAATGCTTGATCCAAGAATTTTCTCGTCGTTTATGTTAGGTTCAAAATTACAATGCTACGGAGTTGAACATCGATAGTCGTTCGAAGGCTCCTTGATGGACTGATTAAACTCAAAGCTAATGTACAAAAACTCAAAGCTAATACAAATGTTAATGTTCAATTTCCTGACTTTTTACATTCTGTTAAGTCAGATGACAAGGACAAACTTGCTTTCTTAGTAGACTTTTCGAATGACACAAAATCGAAAAATATATTAAATCTTCTGTGATCCGTTTACCAATAGAATTATTATTTTACAACACTATGTTCGGAAGGGATTAGAAACTACAGCTCCCCCTGTCTATCAAAGTTTATTAATTGACTTTTGCATTTCTATTCCGATTTTAATTCCATTAATCTTATTGAAATATACCGTGCTTATTTTATTATATTTATAACAGATTTAGCAGCCTTAAAAAATTAGAAATACTAACTTAAAGTTATAGATAATATAGTTTCATTTAGTCATCAGAATTTATTGAAAAATTGCTATTTTGTTTCGCTGTCAATTCAAAATGAATCTTTTGCTTAATTTATTTTAAAGAAAATAAACCTCAAATAATTTTACCATACTTACACGTGCTTATCTAGTGAATTTGCATAGGCCTATCTATAACATTTCCACGAATATTTGAAATCCAAACCTTGTAAAAACAATCTTACAACTTAGACATAATTTATGTTAAAAAGAGATATAATTTATGATATAGGTATTTTTTATTTTGTTAAAAAAGGGTTTAAATTATGCTGGTCTCGCTCATGCCTAACCTTTCTGGCATCAATATCCCGACCTCTATTTCTAGTGCTTGCTTAAGGTATCTGGAGTTGAAGAATCTTCAGGCCTTTGAACGGATGCGGGTTCAAGGCATCAAGTAAACAGTCTTTCTGCTGAATGGATTAAAAATGTGTTTAGTTAGCTAGTATATTTGCATTTGGTGATGAGAACCATCCCCACAGAATGTTTAATGTTCGACTTTTGAATTGATTACGGCCATCTTGAAAACTCTTCTATTTAAGCATTAATTCAAATAAATAGTTGTTGAAAAGTGTAGACAGACTAAGGATTTACTTATGATGCTGCATTAACATAAAATTACATACTTGTTTCCTTTGAGGAAGATTTATTTACGTATTCGGAGATAATTTCGTATAAGTAATGGTTTATCCCTTTGACGCAGATGTGACACCGGCGTCCCTTTTTTTAAATTTTCTTTCTGACGCTTTAATTAAAAGCAAAAATATATTTTGGTACTTTTTAATTATGAAAAACTGTCTGTAGTTACTAAAAAAATCTATTAAATTATCGGGATTATATTTGTACTAAAATCTAAAAAAAAGTTATTTGAAAAAAAAAAATTTTTTTCAAACTAAATTTGTTCAAAAATTTATAAGTAAATGATTTTGCAAATTAAAGAAATTTCAAAGTTGAATTGCTGTATCTCTTAGATTTAAATAAGTGCAAATTCGAAAAACTATTGTTTGGATGCTATATTTCATAAATTATTAAAATGCGAAATATAATATTTTTCACTTATTCTGACCTAAACAAAATAACGAAAGAAATTGTTAAAAATAAGTTTAATGAAAATTCTGCTTCAAAAGGTTATGGTTGTTACCACAAAAGCTTTTTATATGATTATAAGTAATATATCTAATTTTGCACATTTTGGGACTTGTTGGTTCACTTAACTTACTTAATTCACTTGTTGGTTAACATTTCAACACTTAAGGTTTTGAAATTTTTAAGAAGAAATGGAGTCATGTTTTGCGTGATTTATTTCTCATCTTTCTTTTTTTTTTTCCTTCGGTAATCAGTATTGCTTCTATATTAAGTATTTGGCTGCACATCTGGAATTCGGTTCTCAAACTAGACTCCAAAAAACTTAGTATAAAGTTTGATTTGTTTTTTTTTGGTGTCGAATTCCACGAACTAATTTGTGTATAACGAACTAATTCATTAACCTTATCGGCTACTTTTAGACTCTAATAACGGTGGTTTTCTTTAACGTGTAGTATTAAAAATTGAACATCAATCCCCATTTGTATTACAGAAAGAAAATCTACGAAACCTCCCACGGCTAGTGCAATTTTAATCGAATTCTTCAGACTATTTTTTGTCACAGAGGGTCCATGCACACTGGAAACAGTGTGAGTTGTCAGTTTATTGTTTTGACCAACTGTTTTGATTTTACTTGGGATCCCATCTTTGAGATAAGTGTATTTAAGTAACACTCAAATGATTAATCTGTAGTTTATTAAAAAGAAATCTGCATCCATTAACGACTCTCCGCAGAACTTTTTAAGTTTATAATGGACATCTCAAAAATGTTTTACTCCATTAACGGACCCTTCAATTTTTTTTTATACAGAATGGCCAGATACTGCCTTTCAATGACCGTTTAAATAGCCTTATTAAATGTTTATTGCAAAAAAAAATAAAAAAAAATGCCATAGTAAATTCGCTAGGATTGAGTAATTCTTACGTTTCCTGGTCATAGTACTAAAATATTCAAAAAGCATGTAGGCATGTTATAATAAACCTAAAGTACCAACGAATTAACTACTTAGCTTTGCGCATGACAAAATGCCGGCGACATTACCAAATTCAATTAGCCTACGAGACACATACACGTGGAAAAACGTTTTCATTTAATAATAAATGTTTTTCTTGTTAGCACTTAGAACTGATTTATATCATCATTAACATGATTATGTCATAAGAAGAAATTTGTTTTTATATTCAAGTAGAAGAATTATGAAATTAAAAAAAAAAGGAATATTTCTTTGAAGAGTTGTGCTTTAGCTTCCACCATTCTCTCATTTCAAATTGAATTAAGATATGACCGGGAAGAAGGACGTGTCCATTGACATAGATTCTATCTTAGGAACACATCTTATGAAAGATGAGTACAACATACCACGCCTGAAACCAATACCTTTTCTTTCTTTAGGAAAAAATCATGATGGCCGCTATCGTCTTACCTTAATATCATTTATAAAAGTGACTTTTCCATCGTGGTACTTCAGAAAAAAAGATCGTTCATCAACCCCGAGTTGTGTTGTGGGGGATCGTATCTGCGATAAGTCCTCTGAAACGTGCTCAAGTGTGCAAATTTTATACATCCGCTATGCTCTGTTTTATTTATTTATTTGAAATTTTAAGGAGATACGGCTCTTATTATTTTTTTTTTAAATAAATGCTAAATCGTTAACATTAAAGAAACTGTTTAATGAACTCAGAGGTTTTGTCAGATCCGACTCTTGTTGGAGGAGTGTTGATTTTTTTTTTGTCCATTGTAATAAATTCTGTTGAGCGTTAATGCCTTTTGTTAATGCATGCTTTTATTTGTCGTTATTACTTATTTGCCTTTTATTTCTGTGTAATATAATTCTATGTAATATAATTCTACTGCATCTATACATCAATCATTGTTGAAATACTATTTAATTCTTGTTGTAAAATTGTTATGCACGCGTCAGTACAACAGTAGGGTGTTTTCAAAACACTGTCTTTCATGTATTTATTTTTATTCATTATTATAATAATTCATTACATCTACTGACTTCGGCGCGCATAAGTATTAATAGCAAAAAATTGGAAATTTTCATAAATAACACTTGTTTTTTAAAGTTAGTCTGAAGATGATGAAGTTGAACACTGAAATTTTTACGAAATTATGAAATTAAATGGCCTTCGTTTGAATTCATAAGTGACTACATGCATATGTCTATACACATTAATGTGGTTTATAAGGCTTTTAAAATTTTTGGTACATATGTGATAGATTGGCAGTATATTCAGTATTTAAAAGTCTGATGTTTTTAATCATATGCATAAAGATTTTTTGCCAGTTTATTGTAAATCAATGGCAAATCGCCTTTTTGATATTCTTACAAATTCCTTAAAAAATTTAAATATATTAATTTATTTTTATTAAATTTTCTATTTTGTAGTTTTTTCTTTTTTTATATGTACGAAGGCTATTGATTTGAAAAAAATATTTAATTCTCCTTCTGTTCATCACCAATCCCTCTCCCCTCCCCCCCCCCGAAAAAAATTATAATAACGTAACAGTGAAGCTTTAAAGATAACTTTTTAAATTAAATTTCTGTAAATTGTACAGATATAAGTAATTATAGAATTTATAGCTCTGCTATTACAGATTCCAGACTTATTATTCTCAAAATGTCCGACAACATCTATTTAGAATATTTCTCATTTTTACGATGGTCCAAGCCCTATAATTATGACTTTCTAGAATCCAAGGTCAATGTGATTCGAGCCTTTTTGCAAACGGGCCTATTACGTATGAATGAATCCATTCAAAGCTTATGGAAAGGGAGAGAAGAAAAAAAAAAGAGCAGACAAACTGCCCTTAATTAAAGGCGACTATCTCCAATATGGATAAATAGAAAAAAGATTGACACATTTAAAACATATTACGTCTAATCTTTAACCTACAGTTGACCCGATTACTCTACATGCATTGTATCTTTCAAATGTTTGGGAAAGGCGTGGGGACAGATTTATCAGATCAGTCGCGTGGGTGTCGGTGATTTTTTTAAAAATTATTATACATTTTTTAAACTAAGTTATGAGTGAAAAAATAATTATTTTAATTAATTTATTTATTAGTTTTATTTTTTTATGTATACCATAGAAGAACATTCCTATTCAAGTAATGGATTTGTTATTGCGTTTCATTTTATTTCATTATTTTTATATTTTTAAATTCAACTCAGAAGACAATAGATCTAAGTTAAATATGGGCTAACATTATTAAGTAAAACTAACTTGCGTTACTAGAGAAGAAAACATACCGCAGCATCCATACTGCAAGGGTGGACCCCGATATGGTTTATGTTGTTGGTTCTTGCGAACTATCCATAGTGCATCAAGAAGTCATCGGATGTCAGCAACATATAAAAAAGGGAAAAGACTTAATTTTTCAATCAACTTATCAATCTATATAGAGATCTCTTTTTCTAACGCATTGAATGTACAGTGTTCCGTATTCACCGCCTTTACTATAAAATCTTGAAATATTTTACCAAAAATAAAGTTTTAAAAAATATACATATTGATAGTTAGGGAAAGCTTTCAAAATCGGAAAAACATTAGAGCTCACAAAAAATTTAAAACTTGTTTAAGACCTTAAGAAAGGCTATAATAAGGAAAGCGATTTAAGCATTATCAGGTAATCAAACTGGTTTTGATATTTAAGATTCTGCCTTTCTACATAGTAATTGAGCATAGAACTCGGTGCAGATACAAGAGCAAGGTATTGTTTGGCAATCACAAGATGAGCAACCCGACACTTAACTTGCTGGTGGTGGTCGCAATAGTAACGTACTGGTCTATTTATTTTTAGGTTAACATAGTTTCATGTCTATGTAGGTATAGAGAAGTAGGTGATAGAAATATTTCGGAATCATCACTTTTTCGTATGTGTCTATATCGTGATTCCCTCGGTATGAAAATAGTCACATTGAACTAAAAACTTTAATGCAACACTCAACGTTTTGTTATTTTGCAGAATGTAGAAATGCAAAAAAAATTTTTTTTTCAAGAAATTAATAATTTTATTTTATTTATAATGTAATTTCTTTTATGTGCACCCTTTCTGATAAAAAATAATTTAAAAAAATGATTTAGTATAATGTGTTAGCAATTTTTTTAATTCAAATTATAGGAGTTAATATCTAAAGTGTTAAAGTAATTTTCCCAAAAACACATTATTGAAAAAGGTAATGATGCTCCCATGAATTCGATACATTCATCGTAGTACCAGCTAGATCCATTTTGAGTTTGTTTTTAAAATTTTATTTATTAAAAAAAAAAAGGAAAGCGGGAAAAGATTTTTTAAAGCCCATTTCAATTTTACTTGTAAGTCTAGCAATCCTGGATGCTAATTTGCAATATAGATGCTGTATGCTGTCATAAAATAACTTTTAATTGTTGTTTATTTTATTTGTTTATTGTATTAAAAAAAATGGACAAACGAGGAGAAAACTATGTTAATGTTTAGCAAATAAAATTACTTTTTACTTTTTCTGTCAACTTCATGGTAACAGTGTTGCATTTTAAATGACCTTTAACAATTTCTTCATTGCACGTGTGCCGTGACATTGGGCTTCACTTTTCAATCTCCTTTCTCTGCATATGTAAATCAGTCATTGTGGAGACGGTTAAAGTTTCAGCACCATCTGTTAGAAACTAACAGTCTTGCAAGCTATGCCTTGAAAAAAACATGCGAAAATCTTCTTCATTCTGGTGTCTTCACAGAATATCCATACAAATGTTTTGTTTCGTTTTTTTCTTCTTCTCTGTTTGTGAATAATATTTAAATAAATAGTCTTTGATCTTTTATTGTAGTGATCGTAATCACTGATATTCATTACTACTCAAGTAAGTTTTGTTTCCCTTGCATTTGACTTTTACATACAATGCATTCTTATGTCTCGAAATATCTTATTGCATAATAAGCATTATTATCTTTCCTGCTTATAAATATACAGGTTATTTGATGTGAATGTACGAAAAATGTATGAGTTATTTATCTACATAGCTACTAGATTTTTCAATAAACTATTTGATTTTGACAATTTTTGCTGGTTTTTTGCATACTTTGCAAATATTCCTTAAAGTCTAAGCTAGCGAAGAAACCTCAATCAAAATAATTTAGATTTTTACTTGCTGGAGAATTTAAATATTTAATAGTACTGCTAAGTAATTAAGATGTACCCGGTACAGGTCATATTTTCCTTACTCGGTTATTCCTCGGACTCTGTGAAACAATTTAGTAATCGGTACCGGATACCCTGACCTGGTTTTTCACCCCAAAAACGGTTACTGGATACCTGTTCTTTTTTCACGGTTATCTAATGCCGGGTAACTCTCATTCATGTGTGAAACTAACTTAATTAGAATTATAATAACCTTAAAATTATTTATGTGTATAGTTTTAGAAATTTAAGTATTTCGTTACTTTTTTTTTTTTAATCAAGCTGAAATAATTTTATTTTATTGCCTTGTAATTTTTAACCCAATTCAGAAGACAAGGTTACTCCTGGATCTAGTATTGGGAGAAATTTGCCTTCGTGGATGACTTTTTGATGAAACTAACCCGCGTTTGCATTACATGGAGAGGAAAACCGCGAAAACCTCCCACGATTAGCCTGACGGCAAGGGAGTTTGAAGTGAACCCATGATCCGTCTACCTCTGAGGATGTTACGTCAGGCTGAATTAACTGTTAAGGTACGACGTATTTCACTTTTGTGCAGAATTTTATTTCAGGGAAACCTTGGTAAATTTTCGGAACAGAAATATATAAAAGAGAAAGGTATAAAAATTCAGAAATCTAATGCTAAAAGCTATTATCTAATGCTAATTATGCAAGGGAGAAAATAAAAAGATTACATAAATAAAATAAAGTGCCAGTTTTAATAATTATCTAAAATCTTGTGTAATAAAAAGATTTAATTTTGTCCAATTCGTCTATCACTAAATTCAAAATATTTGTAGTCTTTAAATATGTAATTTCTACTGTAATGTCATTTTTTTTTTTTTTCCTCTATTGAAGTTACTAAAATTCTAATGTGAAGAATATTATAATTTATTGTTCTGTAAGTTAGTATGGAATTTTTATTGACCGTAAAATTTGCTGGATATTTCCCATTACATGTCGACAATTACGTTTTCTTTATAGTCTAAATAAAAGTCTTAATCAAATAAGTGATTTAGTTCTTAAATTTTAACATTTTCAAAAATATACTTGTTTATCGTGAAATAAATCCCGCTAAATTTTGCGCTGTAATTTTTATTTTTACTTTCTTAAATTTAAGGTCCCGCCGTGGACTGATCGCTAAGACACGGTTCCCAGCAGATCACCGAAGTCAAGCATCACTGGCTACGGTCAGTGTGCGGGCGGGTGACCACTTGGATCAGTCTGCGTAGGGACCGAGGGTGTGCGGTATTGCTCTTCGTTAAACTGTTCTACCGTAAAGTGCTCGACTTCGCGTGCAGGTCGTCGGGCTACCGAAGCAGGGGTGCCATCCCCTCTGCAGAGGATCAAAATTGTGATGGCATGTCTTCGGATCATCCTCAGGGATGTTTCCCAGACCGTCGCCAATAGCCCATTGTGCAGCTCTAGTGCGGAATAAATTAACAACAACAACATTCTTAAATTTCAGAAGGAAAAAAATCAAAATAAAGACTTTTAGATACCTTTGGTCGCCAAATTTTACTGTACAATCAATAAAATTTTCCAGGGATTCGGTAGTTTTTATTGTTTTCTTCATTGAGTATAAAAATCTTCAAAAAAAAGTCTATTTGTATGAAATATCAAAAAACGATATGAATTTTGATACTCTGTTCCGGAACTGTTTCGGGATGTCGAAAAGTATAACATCTAAATTTCAGCTTAACGTATTAGTGATCGATTCCAATTGGGTTTTTACGGGCATTTGAATCAGGCATTCGTGTAACCTATATGAATAAAATGTGAATAAATGAAAAAATTCCCTTTCTTCAGTAAAGCTTTAAAGGAATTGTACTTTGCGTAACAATCTTTTTTTTTAAATTAAATAATTTCAACTTAATAACATTATTATAAAATAAAATAGTTAATTAAATATTAAATGTTTAAGTAAGTAAAAAGAGGAATAACACGTCTCAAAAATGAATTAAATGTTTCGTTTGTCTAAAATTGTTTATTATCCAGTCATAGCTTCAAACGGTTTGTAATCGATTTAAAGGAGTGTTTCCCAAACTTTTGACCAATGCGATAACTTTGCCTTACTTAATGCGGTGACTAGTAACTCAAGCGCTCCACGTTAAGTTACTTTGCTACTTGTATACTAACTGCTTAGTTTATTTTGTTAAATCTCGTTTACATTTTTTATGAATCTGCAATATTACTGAATAAGTCTATTTTCCTGGAAGATATAAATTTCTCAACAAAACTTTTTCTTAAATAGAAGTCATTCCGCTAATTTTATATAATTTTTTATGCATAGAATCCTATTCGGAGTTGCAAAATATAAATAATACACTGAGGCTCTGATGTCACTAAAAATTCTTATTATTTCCATTTATTTATCAGTAATGGCTGAATAATATCTTTTAAATTTTTCTATTAAACGATTTATACGTTAAAAACAAAGGGGCGCTTTACTTGATTAATAAACATAACCCCCCCCCCATAAATACTTGCTCATTTTTCATTCATTCACTGGTTCATTCTTAATGCTCGTTTTTCTTAAGTTGTGCGGCTTTTTGTTTTGCGTTTTTATTTTGATAAAAGCAGAATTATTTTCTCCTGTTCAGTCCATTGATATACGTAGTTTTTAAAATTTGTACTTTATTTATTTTTTCTTTTTGTTTATTTATTATAAGATGAAGCATCATACGTTTTCATTGTTGAGCTTAATATCTGAGTTTTATATGTAATGGGTTCATTTTCATTTTTATCAGTTATTGTTTGGAAACTTTCGTTTAAATTTTGATGAATCATAAATGAAGACACTGATAAATATTGTGTGATATTTACAATTAAATTTGTCTCAAGTGCGTCAGTAAAATGTGGTGTGTAAACATACTAGAAAAAGTATTATTATTATAATTTTTTTTATCGGGGAATATGAATGAATTGGTTAATGATTTCTATAGCACTTTTTAATGGTTGAATTTTAAACAAACACAATTTTGTGTTAACTACTTATCATACAAACTTCTTGTTTTTGTATATTTAAAATATTGGCGTTTACTTCTTATCGATAATATTATAAATAATTTTAAACAAACCTTTAATACAATAATGATGAATTTTAAATATGTTATTATTTTTTATTCAGTTTTTGTTTCGACCCTGAGCTCCATATCACTTAGTTTAAATAATTTCTATCTTGGTAGAAAAATTTCGCCTAGTCAGCGATATTTTGATAGTTTCATAATTTTTTTAAAAAAATTTAAAATACTTGACTTTTTTTAAAGATGAGTCACTTCTTCTGAGCTTGAAAAATAATGTATATACAGGGTCAAATTAAAGCTTTGTGTTAGGTTGAAGATGTTTAAACTAGCCTATTTATTTTCTTTTCCGCGAAAGCTTAAATGCAACCTTAAAATTAATTTCTAGCAATTTTTTTTCAGCTATGAAAATGAATAGATTCTTTTTGTTATTGTTCTTTCTAATGCAGTAAATAAGTTAACATTCGAAAATAGCTCTTAACCATGTTCTCCTTCGAACCAGAAAAGAAAGAAAATGAATAATAACAACAATTTTGAATTCAGCGAAGAATATTTAATCTAATTTACAGTTCCTCTGTTTGTTCTGGAGGGAATTAAATCTTGTGCTAATATTTTTTCATTCCAGTTACCGCAGCAAATTACTAGTCGGTCAAATTTCGGTTCCTTCTTCTTTCCGAGAAACTGACCCAAATGACATAGTTTCCCACATATTGGCATCTATCTTTCAGCCATCGATTTTATTTGTTTATACAATTATTATTTAGTATTTTTTTTTATCATATTCACCAACATGCGATTACTTCTGTTTAATCAGAGAAGGATCGTTAATGTGCAAGTTTTGTGGCACGCGAAAGTTTGGCGCCTTGCTAAAACAAAGCCCTTCTTGTTTTATTTCCTGGTCGCCAGACTACTGTAAAGAGTTGAGGCTTTATCTCTAGATTCCCGAGTGTTGCTTTATTAAAAACACTCATTTAAACTTTTATTTCTTTTTAGAAAGTTGACCATTTTATTTACATAATTATACAATATAGTATTCTTATGCGAAGTAATACTATCCATGGGTTCAAATGGGGTATTTATAACATTGTTTCAAATTTCACTTTATTTTTAGCACTTTCATCACGATTTATTACAATTTTTTTAACATAAATAATAAATTTTTATTGCATTTATTCCCAGCTGTAATTAAATATTATTTTCTTTTGAAAAGGAAACTATGCTTATAAATAAGACTAATTAAATTTATAAAAATTATTGACTTATTCTCGTATTTCTATATCACTCGTATATTCTCGTATTTCTATATCTATCAAACTTTTTTTTTTTAATTAATTTTTTTTTTTTAACTGTAAGTTTTATACAGAATTTGGATTTCAAATTTTTCCATTGATGTTAATTTCGATGTTCTTATAATTTTATGCCTAAAACTGTTACAATTTTATCCAGCTTTGAAAAATAATCAAAACCTGATGCGATTGTTCCAGACATTTAGTTTTCTCCACTATATAATGACCACACTTATTCTATCTTTTTTAGATCTTCGTTAGAAATGAAACCATGTATTTAAGGTCACACATTATTATTTAAATAAGAAAAACAAATTATTTTATTACAATTTACATCATTATTGAGATCAGCACAGTAGAGGTGATATTAAAGACACAGACATTAATTTCATCCAACGAATAAGCTAGTTTTGATCATTTTAATTCAAGCTTCGCTGTGATTAATCTTGATAATGCATTCTGTAATTGCAGGAATCTATATTTTAATTTTTCATGCATTTTTGTTCATGTTTTGATGTAGAGTGAAATCATGTTTTCATTTTTTTCCCTTTGTGCAAAGTAAAATCCTCGATTTCGATGATGCTTATTCATCTTATGTTTGCATGCTGTTCAAATTTTGTTCAATCACAACTACAAATAATTGTAGCCTTAAGAAACTTTTGTGCTACCCCTCCCGTGATGCTTCGGTGGCCCAAAGTTTTTAAATTGTTTTAAAATAAATTGTAAGGAGCTAATTATGATTAATTAGCAAAAAATGTCTGCCACTTTTGGTATAAGTTAATAAAATAATGTGGTATAAATTTATAAAATGAGCATGATGGAGCAACCTGAATCTACAACATATTAAAATGGTCAAAATTTTTCTAATTTTGTTCAAAATCACTTTGTTTAAGGGTTTGCAACGCGTTTTATAAAAATTATTATATATGTAATTTCTTATAATTTGCCAAATCAGGGGTCTGTTCAGAAGAAATTTGGGTCCGATTACGAACCCTTCACAAAATATCTTTTCATAAAAACGGACCCTTCAAAAAATATTTTAACTTAAAAAATTAACTTTACAAAATGATTTTTCTTTTAATCGGACCCTTCAAAAATTTTTTTTATCTTCATTAATGTTTTGTTAATTGAATAAACCCTTCCCATGGCAGAAAACAAGAAAGATGGGTGTAAACGAATTAAGTTTTGTCTTCGGCAGACAATTCTTCCATTATTTGTCCGAAATGAATATTCTGCGTTCAGCAGTATAGGCTAAGTACCAAATATTTGTATGTTGCATCGCTAATTTAGAAGCAGCAATTACTGTTTATTTTGGAAATTTTTTTTTTTTATTTATTTTACTATTACAGTGTTGACCATAATCTTGTATGTCTTTACAATTTAAAAACCCCTTGAAAAAGTTTTTTTGCAATAACGGACCCTATTTACACTAATTCATAAAAGCAGGACCCTGGTTGAAAGAATGTGAGTAATTTTTTCACATTTTCACAAAAACTGGACCTTTCACAAAATGTCTGGACAGACCCATGCAAATCATTGTAAGGCTTTGGCTATTTAAGGCTTGACGATCAGACCGAAAGATTTAGCTTACAGAATTATGTACAATATATTAAGAAGTATAACTCTTCCGTGACGCTGCCTCTGGGCCAGTAATATCTTACACTTATTTAAATACGCCCATTAGAAAAATGTCTTTATTTAGCTTCTTTAAAAAGAAAAAATAGTTTCTACGTGTACATTACTCTGTTTACAAGCTCGTAAAAATAAACAGAAAACTGCTCGAAAGATTGTTCTTGAACCTCTTAAAAATATGATACCTAAAAAGTAAAAAAGAAATAAGAATGTTAAGTGATTTATTCTTGGCCTCTCTTACGTATTCATGCAGAATGCGTAGGTGGAGAATCGCCTCACCCTTCTCCTGGTACTTGTTCGAATTAATTTCACTTTTTCTGAGTTTATTGAAATACATACGAAGTAAACAACGCTTTCATTTATAAGGGAACAAATAACCTAAGTGTCATGATGTTTTTCTTGTGAAATTTTACTCACTTATTAAGATTCGTGTTTAAATGTGTCTCTTTTGGCAATAGTTAAAAAAAAAATTTTTAAAGTAAATTTTCGTTAGCTTCTTTTAAATGCTTATTAATTTATTATTAATTATTAATTTGAAAAAAATTTAAAAGCTAAGAATATTTGTCTTTTTGCAAGAAGAAAAAAAGAAATTTGCTGAAGTTATGATATAGATCATTGGAATTCCTTTGTTTCGTATAATTTTTCCTCTAAACTGGGCATGCGCACAAATGTCTTTCGAGAACCGCAATTGAATGCAGATTTTACATCAATGAATAATAATTAAATGCAATAAGAACAAAATAAATACTTTAAAAAAATCCAACTTAACCTAACTTTAAAAATATGAATTAGATGTATATTATTTTTGAATTAATTTGGTTTGCGATTCCACTGTTAACGAATATGTTTAAAAAATTTGAAAGCAAATAACTCAGTTGAAGAAATCAAGCAATTTTAATAAGTTTTGTTTTAAAAAAAATTATTAACTTTCCATAAGCTTAAAACTAAAAACTGGGTACAGCAGATGTAACCCAATTTATTACTTTTGTATCCACCGAGTTTTAATTATTTTTAATAAAAATTATATTCTATGCCAGGAAGAGTTATTTTAACAAAAATTACTAGAACTTATAAATTCTACAATACTATCTCATTTGTGACTGGTGAATTTGTTCTTTATTAAAATTAAATGGTTTTCAACTGTCTTTGGAAAAAAATATTATTTTTTACTTAAATGTATAAATTATTTGAATTTTTAATTTTGAAATAAATCTTTGAATTGCATTTTTTTTAATCTTGTTTAATTATTTTTTTATTTAAATTGAAACATTGAAAAAGATTTCTTCTTTTGATTCCTCACAATCTTATCTGAATATTAAGAAATTTATGGTTACAATTTTTAGAATTTATTAAAATTAGTTTGGAATTAAATTTCCTATGCTATAGTGATATGTTTTCAATTAATTTTTGGTTGAAAAGTAGGGACCGAGTATTGCAAAGTCCACAGGTTGTGCATTCTTATCCTAAACTGTTCTGTGGCGCAGCATGTTCTCATTTGGACCTTGTGCCACTAAACCGTACATTCAATTTAATTCCTAAACAGTTCTGAGTACTTTTTTCACGTTACAAAAGATTAATCCCGTTTATGATAACTTCACATCCATATCTAATAGGATCATGTTATCTCATTTCCATTTCTATATTTTCTCCTACTTTGCATATTTTCGACAGATGCTGTCCATAAACGATGTAGTTGCTTGGATGGGAGCGGGGGGAGTTCTTAAAAATGTGACATCACACATTCTGATTAAAATTAAA
The DNA here is from genome assembly GCF_043381705.1 of Parasteatoda tepidariorum. Lineage (NCBI taxonomy): Eukaryota > Metazoa > Arthropoda > Arachnida > Araneae > Theridiidae > Parasteatoda > Parasteatoda tepidariorum. The sequence goes on from NC_092206.1 coordinate 73,327,787, forward strand.
ACACATAAAATCAGCAGGATAAATATTTTTATACTTTTTTTTTTATTTATTTTTCATTAGAATCAGTCTGTGCACACCAAACCATTATATTTTCATCAATGTATTACTACACATAGTTAAAGCGTAAAAATAAAATTTGATAAATGATCTAGTGTTATATGTGTTCATGTAATGTAGCGTGTCATGTCAGGTGAGAGGGGATAAGGTAAACTGTGATTCTTAGTGACAAAGAGGTGAATGGAGTCAAAAATATTAGGAATAATAATAATGACATCATTTATGGCCGGCGCTCTTGTTCGCTCCACTTTCTCTGAATACTAATAGTATATAATAGTATTTTTTCCTTATTGAGTGAAATTATTTTTTGAATATACAGAAAAATTGCGTGGTTTCATATTACTATTTCTAATCTACAAATTCACTAGAATTAATATTATTAGGTCAATCATATAATTTGAAATTGAGTTATTTCAAACCTATTATTTATTTTTATTATTATCTTTTATTTTTATTATTTATTTTTTATTTTTATTATTCATTTATTTATCTGTAAATTAGATAGATTTAATTTATGCAGCAGTTTTTTCTTGTCAACTAATCATTGTGCTTTTGAAATGTTTAATTTCTGCTTCAACACAATTATAAAATCTGGCTGACATGTATTTAAGCATATTAACTGTGTAATACTGAGAAATTCTTTGAAAATCATTAATTGAATTTATTTGAATTTATTTTATTTATTTTAAATAAATTGGAGTAGAACCCTGATTTTTCTTTGAACATAAGAAACATATCTTCATTCCAAATATTCTTCTAATAATCTTATATCAGTACAATATTCAGTAGCATTTCGTATTAATAAATTATTTTATTTTCCCTCTCCAATTTCTGATTTTTTTTTCTAGCTTTATTATAGTCTACTATGACCTTACTATATTTTTTTTCCTACAACAAATTATTCCTTATATATAACATTTACTTACATGAATTGCATAAAATTTTATCAGAATCCTAAAGCTTCTCAGAAATTCCTTTTGATGATAGATCGATAAAAACTCCACCCTCTCGAAATATTTGAATGGTCAGTAAGAAAATAAAAAAAAAACATCCTGTCTAACCTCTGACATCGAGCCGCGAATGATGAGTCTAGTCCCTGTTGTTCTGATAGTTACATTTGATAAGACGGAGAGAAGTGTGTGTGTGTGTATGTGACGCAATGGCTTAATAAAGTAGGCAGAAATTGAGCGTGGTCGCTACTGTTCAAGAGCTCTTTCTTATTCTGCAGTTGCTATGTGAAAGTTATAAGATTTATTATAGCATCTTGTCTTTGTCTTTGGAATTATTATTGCCACTGTTCGACATTAAGGATTATTCTCATTGCTAATAACGGTATTGTAATTATCTTTTTTCTTCCTTTCCTCAGAGATCGCTACTTGTTATATTATAAGAGTAGGGATGCACAATCATGTTCGGATAGCGGGGCACAAAAACTAGGAAATAATGTGCAAATGTTAATTTTTACTCTAATTTAGTTATAAAACAAAATTTGTTTGTGTTATTGTATCTGATTCATGGGATTGGAAACGCAAAATCATATCTTTTGATATTTACTTTACGAATAAGGATTCCATTCTATTTATTTGTAAAAATTAATTTTTACTTTTGAGCTGAAATATGGTTTCTATTGATATAAAAATTAATTTTCCGTTAAGTATAATTTCAATGAAATAATTTCAGAAAAGTAGCGGAAATATTAAATAAATGATGGGTTATTAATGCCATATAAATTTAAATACAGTTTTCAAAAATCGTAACTGGTTAAAAAATGTCTTAATTCTTGGAACCTCTGTGACCCATCAATGGAATCCTGGGATTCCGCGAATCACTATTTGAGAACCGTTGGCTTATGCTAATTCTGAAACTACCTCGTAAAACTGAAGAATAAGTTGCCGTAACTCTTGTCATAGCAAAGTTTCATTGAACACTCTTGGGAAAGAAATTTACAGCTGTATTATTAACTGCTTAATTATGCGAACAATCTATCTTTTTATATGTTTTGTCTCCATAATGATTGGTTGTGGTTATGCTAATTTGATTACAAGTATTTTTAATTGATGCTGTATTAAAAAAATCCTTAATTATATTTCTTTACGGAAAGAATAAGCTTGTTCTTGCGAATTGATGTAAAATGCTTCCCTCCCTTTCAACATATATTAATGATCAGTGTAATATTGCAAATATATCTTTTAAAAAAAGGTTGATGAGGAAAATGTAAGATTCTTAACCCACTTTATTTTAGCCTACAGTTGTTATTTTACAATTAATTAGTAACAATTCATTTGTGCCATTTATGGCTCTTAGATTAGGCGCACACGATTTATAGAGCATCAAAAACATAATTTTTTTTATATTGTCGATTCAATTGGGAAAAGGTTAAAAAAAAAAGAAACAATTAAGCTTTTACTGATTTTTCTGAAATTAAATTTGAACTCAACCCTTGCTGTGTCCTCACTCTCACTGCTTTTAATTTCCTGATTGGCGCAGCTTGTGGTAACTTTTTAATACGTTTGTTGTGTGCTGTTATTGTTCGAGAACAGTTTTATTCTTTTCACTATGTTTTTATAAGGTTGAGGAAACGCAATAAAAACAGGACACCATTTTTTATTTCCCCGTTTGGTTTGGTTTTTTTCACACGTACGTGAGAATTTTATATTTAGATTTTCTCTAATCCTTTGCTTTTTCTGCTACTATAATAGTTTGTTACAGAACTTGCCGCTTATAAAATTTATTTTAAAATTTAGCAGTTCATTAATTGGATTATCAGTTCTTTAATTAGTCCTTAAGATTAACTTTTTATTTCGAAAGAAAAAATCAACTAAACCCGGTCATTTTACGATGAATAAATTTTAAACAATGCCGTAGTTTTCTAACATCTTCGTAGTACGGAAAATTCAAAATTGTATCGGTATTCTTGATAATGGATATAGCTATCGTGCTCTTTAAGTTTAAATTTTAAAGATAAATCATCTATAACTGCTCTATGTTGGAATCTTCGACAATGCTAAAATTATTTCCACCCCAGTCACATCAGCTCATCTTGATGCCCTGGAATCTTGTTTCATTCACATGAATGCTGGTTCTCTTGTTAGCGACATTAGTTCTTTATCACCTGTTCATTGCGCATGGAAATGCATTTTACCTTGATTTGCCCCTATCGATTTAACGGTTTATGTAGTTTTGTATCTCATCTTTATTTTCTGTTTTTCGTTGACAACTTAAACGTTTTAAGTTTATAATCATCTTCGTCTTTTCCATAAAGAGAGCCTTGAAAATGGGTGCCTATTTTTGAGCGCTTGAGACATCTATGACATTATTTCCATTTGTATATTTTTGAAGCTAATGAAGTTTTTTTACCAATTAATATCTTACCGCTTCAATTTCTCGGGATTATTTATTTAATCATGCATTGCTCGAGATAAAAAAAAAATTTCCTTCTTACTTATTATTTTACTTTTCAAATTATATTTTATGCCCGATATTTCAAAATAAGAAAATGAAAAAAAAAAAAAAAAAACTGAAAATTGGTTTGGTATAATATTTATAGGGAACAATTTTGCGTAAGCTTTTGCCTTTACACATTAATATCCATAGTTAATTTTTTCTTCTTCCCTTTGAAATAAATTTGCTATAAAAAAAATCCTCCCTAAACTTGAAAATTCAAAAAAGCAATCCTTTGTCGGTAAATCCCAAACCGTTGTCGGGATATGGGAACAAACAACTTCAGGGAAAGTACAGCTGTCATTTTTGTGCTTGATTAAAATCTCTATTTTTGTGAATAAAGGGGAGAAAACTAGAAATTGGGCGTCGCAATATTAAGTGGGACGTTCCCCACCTACATTAAAATGGGTTTTTCAATTGTAGTACTCCTTTGTGGGTTTTTGATGAAACTAAAAATTGTCTCAATCCGATTTTCAAAATTCAATATCCCTTAGGGACATTACGTCTACCACAACAGCCATCTGGTGCTCTAACAGTCTCCCATCTTTTTTTGCATGTTTATTTTATATATACACTCTCCTCTGCCGCATTTCTTTTTCTGTGTTTGCATAGCTGCCGTCTGTAATCTGTTAACTAACTAAAGCGTGTAGACAAGGATCTAAAACAGTTTGTTTATGGTTTTTCTAAATTGTACTTACTATTTTTAAAGTTAAAATCTCGTGTTGAACCTCTCTCCCTTCTAAATTTGTAGTCGAATTATAAATTAAAACTGTATCGCAGATCGGTATTTTCGTTAATTAATTTAGATGTTCTGTAATAATTCCAACTTTTTATACAATTCTGATTTTAAACAAAGAATTTGCTTTGAAATTTTGGGGAAAGAAATGGCACGTGGAGTGTCGATTCATTTGCGTTCTTTTTAAAGGAAGATTCCAGTTTCACAAAAAAGAAAAATTTGGTAGAACAAGTGTTGCATTATTAGGATTTATTTTTCAGAAACAAGATAGCTCTGTCTACCACAATATTATTAATAATATGAAAATTTGATTTGATTATTGTTTTGAATTAGCCGTACTTCCCAACAAAACCATTTACACTTTTCATTCTATTAGATTAGTGTTGATACAGCGAATTACACTCACTTTTATTGAGTAATTGGATCGGAATACTGATTAATAACTGTTTATTATTCTGAGTACGGTTTTTAACATAGAAAGTGCATGATAAAAATTAATGCTGCATTGATTCTGCTCAGCAAAATTGTTACCTGACTTGTGTGCTATAAACGAAATTACTGCGGCAGCGTTTATAAAACTACTTTGTTAAATGCATTTTTCGTGTAGTATATATTTGTGTATAACAAGATAGAAAAAAAATAAAAAAAACTTTTGGGAATATGTTTTAAATGTTGTTGAGCATATTTTTGATATCAGCATTTTCGAACAAATATTAGATGGTAAAAAAAAAAAAGCATTTAAGCTTCTAAGTTACGCTTACGATGAATGAAATATATATGCATATTTTTCCAGTTCTCAGTAGATATGAGGTGTAGATGTAATGATCCGCTTTTTATTGATAACAGCTCTGCCAAAATAACATACATACGTTTGAAATTCCAAAATTATCTTAAGAATTCATGCAAAATTGCGCACTACAAAGTAGAGGACGAATTGCGCAGCTCTGTCCTTTCCAGATACGTCTACATTCAACTCACGTCATCAACTATAAAAAGTAAACTTCTAAGAGAGATAAGTGTCCGCCTTCTCTTTTTAATGACAAATCATTAATAGTCGCCTCACACGCCAAATTTCACCTTTTGGCTACTTTCAATCAAGAATTTATTGGATGGATGATCACACCCCTCATCAGATATCGTCTGCTTGTCACCTGTTACCCTTTGCCCTATTTTATTATTACTCCATCAAAAAATAGTTGAGCACGATAGACAGGGTCGCACGATTTTTACTCGACAGATGGTGCATTTTTATTTTTATTTTTTTACTTCGACCACGAAGTTGGTTTTCTTGTTTAATAGTCAATTCATGCACGTTACGGTTCAGCGCAGTCAGAGAGTACAGAGTGTAGTGCAGAATTACATGAAATGGGGGTTATGGTCTGATAGTTATTCAATTGATTGTAAATGGGTATTGATTTTTGTTGTTGACAATTAGTTTGTGACTAAGTTGGGTCATTTTTTTTAAAAAAGTAATATATGATTAATTCTCAAAGTTTGGTTTAGTTTATTTAAGGAATTTATAGCAATTGGCAAAGCAAAGATTTTGTTTACATCCCCTACTTTTTTTTCCCACTAACTTTGTTTATCACTGCCGAATTTTTTTAGAACTTTTTCTGCTGGACACAAGAGGTGTACGACCGAAGTGTGCTGGAGATCTTTACTCTACCTCACTAATAATGGTGTATATGTAATATATTTTTAAGTTATTACATGAACATTTAAAATTGATACTCGGTAAAAAATAGTTTCTTCACACTTTTCAAAAAGTCATTTCTGCTCTCTTTTCACGTTTTTTTTTGCGTAAGCAGTTAGTTACTTGTTTTTTATAACAAAATATATTGCTGCTAATTGCTCTAATCTTATATATTATCAAACTAAGCTTCTTTATGTTTTGTTTCCCCATGTTAAACGATCTACGTTATCGTATAATGTTTGTTTTCATTAAAAAAGAAATATGTAATTATTCTTTTGTAGTTAATGACAAAATATATTGAAGTTAATTTTCTCATCTTATCTAGTATCAAAATAACCCGTCTTTACAAATTATTTTCCCTTATTAAGCGAAAGATGCATAAAAAATTGGTTTTATTAGAAATATTAAAAAAAAAAAAAAATTTCGATTTGTTAAAGCTAACTAACTCCCAAATTTGTAAATGTTTATTTTTTCTGGAATGGCTCTTGTTTTATTAAGTTACTCGCAAGTTTTTTTTTTTTTTTTTTTTTTCTTTNTTTTTTTTTTTTCGTCCTGATTTCTCTTTTCTTAGTAAAATATTTTTACTTATTTATTTTAAAATAGAAAGAAAAAACGCCTCATTTTATTAATATGGGAAAAATACTTGACTTTCATTTTAGTAATCTGCACAATTTCCGTATGATGAATGTGTAAATCATGTGTTTATGTTATCTGTGCATATTTGGAAAAGAGAAGACGTTTGTGCTCATTTCACTTCTCAACAATGACCGGACCGGACCTTCGGTTCAGTACATAATGAAAGTTTATTTTTGGCAACATCTTGAAGACCCCCCTTCAAAATCTTGTCAGGGAGCACGCTTCAAGTGTTTGTCTTGCTCTGGATTTCGAAACATCTGTTCCTGGGGCACGCGCCAGACATCATCTGGCACAAGAGCAGGTGATGCCCCTTCCTTCCTCATTTTATTTATTTCATTTTTTAATGCACCGACTCTTTTTCGTAAATCTTGCTTCTTGTTCAAGAAAGCTTTTCAGTTTCTTAAGACGGGCACGCGTCCCACCTGGCGGACCGTTCTTTTTTATTTTTTATACCTTCCAGACGTTCGATTAGCCCATCTCACAGAAGAAAGCACCTGGTCCACCGGTCCGGTCACGTGAGTTCGCTGATGACCCACGCTTTTCAAAAGACAAGCCGGTTTTTTGTGTTCTCTCTGTTCTTTGTGCATTAGCTTCTCGGAACCCGTCGCCGCTGGTTGTTGATGCTCTTCGTAGTTTTCGCAATATCCTCAATCAATATCAACCTGCTACTCTAGTAAAAGCACTTGTGGCGTAGTAGAAAAGTGCGCTGATTCTGTGTGATTTACTTTCTATTTGATGTTCAAGATATTTCACGGATTTTTCTATGGTTGTACTGTCTCTACGGAGTAGCGTACGGTGTGTTCCAGGTATATTGATTTTCTTCTTTTTTTTTGTTATCTTCTATGATAATTAGGTCGTATATTGTAAAAGTAGCACCTTTCTCCCTGTAAAAGAATTTTGAAATAACTGGCTTTATTTTAAATTTATCTTCAGAAAAACAAATAAAAGTATTCTATTAATGTTATCTATGCGGCTAAAATGCAGTTATTGGAATCTATTTACTTCTACAGTGAAAGGCGTGTCTAAATGTGATACAATTTGAATTTACTTCGAGATATTGAAAGTTTCAGATTATCTAGGAATTTCACAAATGAATTAATCTTAATTATTTTTTCAATGCTTATATATTTAGGTTGTTAATTTCGTTACTATTTCAATTACATGATAAGTAACGATTATTTCGTACTAAATAAACTTTAATTTATAAGCTATATTATATATAAATCTTCCAAGTGTGCAAATATTGCTTTTAATCTAATATTTAAATAATCCTTTCTGTGCTTTTAAAATTGTATTTTATACTTATCTTCATAAATTTAAAAATATTTCTTCCCTATCCCCTAATCCAGTTTCTACCACTTGTTTTTTATATTTTAATAAAAAAAATAATGTCATAAATGGGAAAAATTTATTTTATGTGTCTTGCCTTATTTAATTGCCCAATATTCGTTCGGATCTCATAGAATGTATTCAGTAACTGAATCACTTATTGTAAGAAAGAAAGGAAACCAATCAACATAATTAGTTATGCATAGTAAAACTTCGAAATGGTAAATTAAATTCGCGCACTTTTTTTCCAGTTCGTATAAATATTTATCAGCCCATAATAAGGACTTATTCTTTCGATTGAAAATAAAGTACAGTAGACACTTTCAAGTAAATTGTTTTCCCATTATCTGTAAATTGTTTATTCAGTTATCTGATTCCCTGCACCTTTCTTAAGTGATTTTCGGACGAATTATGTGCTATGTTAGGTATTCTCTCTCTCTTCTTCCTGTTCTTCCTTTTTTTTTTTTTTTTTGGAGTACATATTTCGATTATTCATTTATTATTTCTTACATTAACGTCTGATTTTTTTCAATTAATAAACTATTTATTTCAATAGATAAGATAATTCTATTATTTTTAAAATTGTCTTATCTTTTCGTTTACTAACTTTTCTGGCTATTTGTCGCAAAATCGCTCCCAAAAGCTCGGTAAATTTTATATTTAATTCATTAACCTATTTTAATTTTGATTATGTTAGTGCTTTGATGTCTTTGTTTAGAAACAATTCCGTTCAGCCTCTCTATCCCATTTTTTTTAATATTATTTTATTAGGTTTAATTGAGTTTCATATAAAAGTCACATTTTTATACTTATTGTATAGTATGGACCAAATTATTCAACAAAGTACAGGGGGAAAGAAAACTCAACAGGAGAGAAAGTGATAAGCTATCCGCGGTTTTATAAAATCGTAATATTTAAATTTCTAAGTTCATACAGGAACATTTTACAATTTTACATTTCTTTTGGATTATTAATGTTTTGCTTTGATCACAATCCATGTTTATTTATTATTAATTTGTGTTTATCTTAGTCTGATCTTGATTTCACTTCTCGAACTCTTATAATTTGTTACTTACTTGCTATTTTTTATTGTTAAACTTTTACTTTTTTTACTAGATTTTTTTTTAAAATGAAATTTACAACGTTTATTTATTTTTTTACCATAACTGTATTTGGAATATTTACGGCGTTAGGAAACGCGCTAATAATACAACCACCAAACCCCACAAGTTGATTTCCATCATTTCCTGCAAAAAGTCTAAAAGATTTCATGGATTTATTATTAAGCAGTACGGTACTTCACGAACGTTAACTCATCACTTGTCTCCTTAATTGTCTTTCGCAGCATCATTATGAACCGGAAGATGGAAGGATAGAGCACTGATTACTTATTACAAACCATGAAGTGCGTCCATTCCATTATCTTCCCCCCTTTCATTCTTCAATTAAGTTTCCACCCCCACTATTTTTTGTCAGCGATCTTAATAAGTCTTTTTATTCTTAATGTATTCTGTGTTTTTACTTAATGAAAGGGGGAGGGAAAAATTTTAATGGACAAAAGGATGGAGATATAATGGTTTTTTATTATTTATTTTTTGATGGACTTTAAATTACATTAATTTTACATTCATGAATATCGAAATAAAATACATATATTTTATAATCATTCCTTATAATAGAAAGGCATGTGGCAACACTGTGATAAGCCACGCTCTTCCTTTTATATTGTTTCCGAACGGGTTCCTTACAGTTTTCTGAAACTCGAACAGCTTATTCCCGAAATGATGCTTTTCACCAGAAAATATCATCACAAATTTTAATCATTTGTATGCTAAGGATGAATATTGATTGTATTCGCCATATATTTTATTTCTTGACAAAATTTATGTTCATGTTGAACTAATTTAGTTATTCTCTAAAAAATGCAGTAAGCTCAGTTTTGTGATTTCTTTAATGGCTCCTTTCATTTTGATTTTTTTTTTCAATCTGCTAACAACTTAATTTTTTAATAACTTGTTTATAGTTTGGAGAAAAAACGTTATTATTTCTCCAGTGGACAAATTTATTTATGTAAATCGAAGCTATCATTTCGTAACTTATATACATTTAATTATTAGTTTTTATACGATTAATTGCAGTCCTTTTACTGTTAAATGATATTTTTTAGATTTTAATATTGTTACGAATTTTTACAGAATTAATTACCACGAGAAAATAGTGAAATCATATATTTAGGGGACCCCCAGAAATCTGCGCATTGTTCAAATCTCACAGTCCCAAATATTTTCTAAGATGAATCGCCTCGAAGCTTCCTGAAATAGATATTGTCATCGTTCTGCTGATAAAGTCTAATGAATTGACCTTCGCCAAGTCAAGTTTTTGATATGCAGTCTTCCTTCACTTCCTTGTGCCATAAGTTAACCTGTAATTTCTTTTTTTTACCTTTTCCTGTTGGAAGATATGCCGTGGTGTATTTGTTCCTGCTGATAACGGCATCGAATGTTTCAATGCCACTGTTAAGAAGTTAAGAAGTCATTCTCATTTGTCCGTTTTATGCTGATGGCCTGTCATTGTTGCCTCCAGAATGGTTAATTGGTACCAGTGGGATCATTTATATTGGCCGGCATTCCGGTGTCTGATATAGGTATGGTTTCAGAAACAAGGAGGATGATGATACTTTGAATCCTTTATTATAGGTTGAAGTAGATTTTTAAATGTTTTTAAAAGTTGGATAATTTTAAAAATGTGTTCATTTTCATCGGTCAACAAACGAAAATTTATTTAGTTTTGAAAATTTATTAGTAGGTCGAAAATTGTGATTATTAGGTAACCTTAAAGAATAAAGTGCTCAAATTAACTTGTTATGTTACCTATTTTTGAAATTTTCGTTTACAAAATGAAATTATTCTGGTTATTTAACAGTGAGAGTTGTTTATTTTAAAAAATACCCGCAGAATATTTGTAACTAATTAGTCTTGTCTTGTAAAACGATTGATATATTTATTTTTGTAGCAGTGAGATTATTGCATTTTATGTTTTTAACATGCGCGAATACTGCAACGAAAAAAATGAAACAATCGATGGTTTTTATATCGATTTTAGTTTTATTCTATGATTGTATTTCAGTTAACGCTATTAAAATTTATAGAACTTAAGGTTTCATATTCACAACTAAAAAAATTTATTGCAAACTTAATACAGACGTCCATATGCATATTTATTGTCAAGAGAAAAAGTAAAGGATGTAGATAAAGTAAATGGGATTTATTGGTCATTGATAATGGTATTTTTTTAGAGGTAGATTGATGGGTAGACAAGGGGTCCAAAATAAGCAGTGACCATATGCATTGACAGTCCCTGTGCTCTGACTCATCGTAATATGACTATAATGTTGTTTACTCTAGATCCCTACCCGTTTATTGAATCATTGATTAGATAACAATGGAAATGAATCTAGGAAGTTTCCTTGCAATAATTGTGTTATTAGAAACGCTCATCTCACAATTTATATTTACGTCTATTTATTTTAAGCTTTTTTATGAATATTATCTTAAACTGGTAAATGATTTTTTTTTATTTTTAATATTAGTATTAAGGAAACAAAATACAATTATTGCTCCTGCGTTAAAATACTACAGCATAATGATGTGTATTTTGTGTCGCTCTGCTGGATATCTAAGAAAAAAACTAATAAAAAAAAAAAACTAATAATAATGTCCGTAATCACTATGTTGTAGAAATTGAAAAATCTAGTTCATCTTATACTCTATTAATTTTTTTTTTTTTAAACCAAGTTATTAAAGAAAGTTTATTTTATGATATGGCAGATAACGGGTACGGGTAGATCTTTAAATCTACTTCCACAAACATTTCCGTATCTAAATTTTTTCTAAGAATTACAAAAAACAAACATTATATTGGAGTATTAAATATAAATTCGCAATTACCAAATATTAAGTCAAATACAGAAAATATTTAACGAATGATTTTTAAAAAAAAAACACCCTGGGGGATTTAAGAAGCTTTCTCCACTGTGTTTAATAACCGAAGCAACATTCACGTTCTTTGAATATCTTCAATTGAATTATAAGTGGGCTTATATTGTTTTTAAGTCATCCGATATTATGTTTTCCTACAGCAAAAGGACAGTAAATCCCTGTTTATGACATAACCGTTTTTAAAAAGATTCGAATAGAATCTGGTTTGAGTAGATCATCCCAAGCCAGCTGGAAGTCGACATTCCATACCGTTGAGTCACACATTACCTACCTGAGGTTATTGTGTCCCATCGGGGAGTACAGGTAAAAAAAGGAGGTTCCTCTCTCTTTCTCTGTTTATCCTCATTTCTTGAATGCGTTGCTTATTATTTGTCAGATATGTCTTTATTTTTACGAACGCATTTCGTTCATTTTGCCCAGTGGGATTTAAAAATCTTCTTTCCCAACGTCACTCAGTTCATTCATTTCTTTTTAAAAGTTTTTCTAGTTGTGAAAGTGCGGTATTATTCGATTAATGTTTCAATGGGCCAGAAGGGGAGGGGGTATATTTTTAAACGTTGCATGTTATTTGTTGTCAAAAAGCAATTTATTAAGGTTGTTTTTTCGCCCTATTTTTTCCCTTCTTTCTAAGTAAGATGGAACTAAAAAGTTTTTGTTGCAACGTCTCGTAAATTAACGAGTACAAGGAAACTTGGAACCTTATTTTGTTAATAGTTAATATTTGTGACTTTCTCTCGTTACCTGTTAAGATACACATTTAAGGCGTCACTAAATTGTTTTTTAAGATGTGTTTTTATTGTGTCTATATTGTTGCTATATTCTTACTTGTGTTCTTACTAAAGCTGATACTACTATTGAGCCAGTAATGCTTTTATCTACAAAGACATTGTGGATTAAAGCATTACTAGTTCCCATTGTCTAGTACTATTTATTATTTAATGTTCAATTTTTAAGTGGTATTGTAATTAATTATTACAGTTTGAAGGTGCTTATTATACTATTTAGTTAATGAATCAAAGAGTACTGTCATCTTAATTGGGAGATTTTATTCATTTTTAATTGAATTTTTTATTTAAATTGGTAATTTTATGTTTACATAAGGTATTGGCTAATAATATTTTATTTTAAATAGATAATCATTATTTATTAAATCAAAATATATAATTTTCAAAAAAAAATTATGTTGAATAGAAAATATCTTAAAAGGATTATTCAGAATCACTAACTGCCACCTACACAAATATATATTTCAAACATTAAAAATAGCAATTGCTAAATATTAAACATGCTTGAACCTAAAGTTAAAAAAATAATTTTCTATACTTTTCTTTTTATCCCTTAAATCTTATGTTTTTATGAGTTGCTGTCAATAAAAGACTCAAGCGAAGATACTTACTAAAATACTAAATATTTATTAAATAGCCACAAGATTAAAACATATATACATTGAATGCCGAGAATGATTTATTCGAAAAGAAGCTAGTCATTTTTATGTTATCATATTGCTTTTCTATATCTATTGTTGGATAAATTAAGAAGAACCTCCTCATACGTCAATGGGATGTAAAAGCTTTCATTCGATTGAAGACAGGAGAGGTGGACTATGACGTAATTCATCATGACGTATTAAGGAATAACAATTTTTAAATTTGTGTCATGTAAGAAAGATAATCAGGTGATTTAAAATGAGTCACGTAATTTATCTTAACGTATTCTAAGCAAAAACTTATTTTGTGAATGTGATGCTATTACAAAGTTTTTTCATTTAGTCGATTCCAACTGATTGGTTAATCGGTGAATTAATACGAGAAATAATACGTTCTTTCCCTTCCATTTTTAAGCTAAATTTTCTTTCACTTGTTTTTATTTCCTTATTCATTTAAAATTGATGATATTTTATGTTATGAGAGCTTTGTTAATAGTATAATCGAAGAGTTAAGTGAATAAACGTTCTAAATTTATATATATAAAAAAACTAATTTCAAGTTTGAAGATCTTATTTTAGTTTCATTTAACTAAAGAAGTCTAGCAACAAACTTTGAATGTTTTTGAGAAGAAGTTTCATAGATCATTTGGCTTAGATTAAAGGCGAGACAAAATCTTATATTTCTTTTATTTTAAAATTCTTATATTTTTATTAATTTTAAAGATAATTTCTTCAAATTCATTTTTGATTTTACTATGTTTGTTTTTCTTTCTTAGTATAATGAAGACTTGTCAGAATTATTGTTTAAGAACGTATTTGATTAAAGGAAAGGACCTTTTTGCAGGCATTTATTCTACAAAATGTAATATAAAACCGATACAATACTAAAATGCGTTTAAAAATTTTATAATAGATTTAAAACACATTACGAGTAAGATTGTGTAAAATGCTGTTCACAAATCAACGGTAAATATTATCGAAGAGGGTAACAAGGTACAGAATATTTTGTAATTAAAGAATTAATGTAAAAACGGTGGCAACAGGATTTTTTAGGCGTATCTTGACCTGCTCTGTTTATCTGTGTGGTCGGTTCACGAGGGCATTTCGACTTGAAGCCGGAGGAACTAATTCAATCGCAGTCAATTAAAAATCGTCGCCCACAACCAATTATGGAATAACTTCCTTCTCTTTCGGTGTTATTAAATTCGTCTGATGAAAATATCTTTCTTTTTTTTTCTTTTCGTGAAAAATGAACGCGGCCATTGTTGCGAAAATCACGCTTTCATGCACTTAGTGAAAATAAAAGACAATGCCATTTATTTTATGGATCGTAAGAGCTATTATCTTTTAATTGTTCATCATAAGCACGAACGGTAATCCGCACTAGTATGGTAGACTCAATTATCCGGTTAAACTATGTTTTTTTTAACGATTATTAAAAATGGTATATTTTACCTGATTTTTTGTATGCTGTAATTCTATAGTTAAGTGTCCATATTTTTTTACAATTTATTTTTATTTCTCTTATGCTGTGTGTTTTGAATATTCAATTTCATAATTTTTTCTTGAGGATTATTTAGATATTTCGGTTTATAATGTCACAAATTTGTTGTTAATTATTAAGAGGCCATTTAAATACTAGGCATGGATACTAAACAACCGATAATAACAATCCAGAATTACGCACAACGCATTTTAATAACGAACATAAAATACAAACATACACGAAATACAAACGCTACAACCACGCTATCTTTTAGAACAACATTTTAAAACGAACTGAGGAAAAAGTACATTTGTTCTCTCCAACAGCGACATCTATTGCTTAATATCTTTAACAACACTATTTTTATTTTGTTAGTTAGTCTTGTACCCCAAATAAGATTTTGTGGCAGTATTTTGATGTCTCACAGCAATCACTATTGTTACTCCTGCCTCATATCAGCAAAAAAAAAAAATCACAATAATCAAAAATAATTAAGTACCGTAACGAACAGTTTAGTGAAGAACGTGTAAAATACTAATACAGGAATAAAATATCTTTTAAATTTTTACTACCTAATATATTCAAACATTAAAACATTAATTAATCTTATCAATCTGTAAATGTATATTAAAATTTCTTTCGCATATATTGAATACATAATTGTTTTAAACGAAAATTAAATTATGAAGTATTCTAAAGATGCAAGCAAATATGCTTGAGAAATATTTATGTATCTTGCAACTTTTATTTAAAATGTTTGTTTGGAATTTTAATTTTATTCTTCTCAATGTACAATTTTTAGTTCTACCCAATTAATATTTTTTCTCTTACTTAATATAATTTTTATAAATTAAAAAGTTTTTTTTTTTTTGTTGATAAAAATCAAAACGTTTTGTTTGATAACTTTAATTATAATCAAATACACGCTCTATCACGTGCAGAAAAAAGTGAAAGTTGACGTGAGAACTTATGTCAAGGTTATTTGACAAGTTTATCAACTTTTTGGTGATTCGTTTCAGATTTCATTTTCTACCATTTTTTTTTCTAGCTTCTCTATTGTAAAGTCAATTTTTTTATTTTATTTTTTTGAATCACATTGTCTTTCGAATTTGATTGTGTTGAAGATACTCTGTTAAATTGCCATAAATCCTTTCTTCAGATATATCACCAATTGTCAGAATAAAAATACCACCTGCGGTTAGATTTCCTGTGGTTTCTTTTCCTTTGCTTTGTTAAAGGCTTCTCGTTTTACAAATGAAAACAGCTATCTCTATCTCTGCAATGTTATTTTTCCAGAATTAAAAAAAAAATAAAAAAAATTCTTAGTCCTTTGACATGATAAAATGTTTTACTTTTGGTTTCAAACAAATTCTAAACCATTTAACTTAATCTCCTCTTTTTATAGTTCAAAATAAAACACTCTAATAACTTTTCAGTTGTGTATACTTTTATTCCCTCTGATTTCGAGTGGTTTAACCTTTCATCAGTATGTTATTGAACTCTTTTTGATTAAGAAATCTTTTTAAATTAGAACCATTATTTTCCAAGTGCTTTGGGCCATTTCTGTTAGAATTAAATTTTGGAAGGCTGGAAATTATAGCAACATAAAAGCTTTGTTTTCAAAATTGAATTACTTTAACCAAAGTTATAAATTTTAATGTCATTTTATTGAGCCTTTACTTACTCTTTCATCGCTAGACATATATTTTTAAGAACTTGTTCTAACTGCTTATTCAGAAAAAGAAATAAGTTAAATGGTACGATTTCTGAAAACGATGAAAGTTCACCGTTGTTTTTGACTTAACAAGAAATTTTCAAAGGCAATGAACTTTTTTTACCCCATTGATGCTTGTGAATTGCTACTTGAAGTTGAACCATACCTTTAGCGTACGGCAGCAAATGTTATTCTATAACTTATACTAAATTTTTCATTCTAAAGTTTTTTAGTAAATATGTTATTTTCTTAATTGTTGTGTCGTAATCAAATTTACTTCGTTTCTAGCTAGCACATCATGCTGAAATTTAAAACAGCGCAAATAGTGAATGTAAGGAGAACATAGTCTTTGAAAATTAAAAAAGCATTTGCAATTTTTCAATGTATTAAAAGTTTTTCCAATGCTGCACTGTTTTGGCTTATAAAAATATGAATAAATTGCTAATTTTCATTAATTGGCCAAATCATTTAATTCAACACTAGTCTTCTTATGACATTCGTTTTATTTTTATTTTATTTACAGAACTTGCAACTTTAATCCATCATAAAAGATATGATTAATCTCAAATTGAATTATTATAAATTTTCAAAAAATTGATTTTAACAATAACCGTTTCAAGTTTTTTTAAAAAAATTTCTTACCATAAAGCGTTTACTCCAATTGAATCGCTAATATTTCACAGATATTTTCCAGTATCTTTGACGATAGCAGGGGACCACAATTTCCCGCAAAAGAAAATTTAAATATGTTTAGAAAAAATTGATTTTTCGAGAGCTTCTTCGAATAGATGATTGCGCAACTAACAGTTACTCTTTTTAGTATGAAGGAAAGGGGCTGTGGAACTTGTATTTAGTTTCTAAAAATTTGCTTCGCGTTTAGGATACTCAAAATTGCCTTCCTTCCACCCTTCCTTGGCAATAAAGTTTCTTAGAACAATTTGAAACACCTTTAAGATAGCTAAATTCGAGTAATTGATATCGATAGATTTTTTTCAAACCAGTCAGTGTGTAAAAAACTCCACCTAGCAGAGGCCATATCAAAATCAATTTGCAGTGACAGTATAAAAGAATATAATTTCATTTTTATAATCCCTTACAATCTATTTTTTTTTTTAAAGAGGCCGGCTAAATATATTAATTTCTTTTTCGAAAGCTCATCCTTTTACATGATGATGTGAGGCGGTTCATATAATCTTAGTAATTCATTCTCCCACTATCATAATTCTACAGATCGAGAGACAATAAAAAAAGAAGGAAACATGTAACAAAAACCACGCCTGAACCTTGGAAGGCCTCCATGATGCATCGGATATCTTTGATCTTGATTCTGGGGGTTATGTTTACAGTCCGGCTGGGCTCTTCCACTTCGTTTCCATCCTCATTTTCCCTCAACTCAGTTTTAGAATCTTTTTTTCATTTATTCCCAAGACGTTGTTGAATCTGTAGATTGGATAAGTTTCTGATTTCGGAGCTTCCGAGGGAGTCGGTTCGGCGCCATGTGTCACCCTGTACGTGGGTGTCGGCTGCGTCTTGTCAGCTGCGGGGAAGTTCTGCTTCCTCAGGTGAGTTTTCAGTGATATGTCTGACATTGGTTGCTTCTTTTTTTTATTTTTATTTGTTTCATTTGGTGTGCGTATTGTTTTTAAGTTGTCGGGTCTCGAGTTTAAGTGTGTTTCCTCCCTTCATTTTTTAAAGTGTTTTTATAGGCTGATGTGTGCATTCTTATCTTTTAACTTAGCCAAATGTCTTGAACACGTTTTTTTTCTTTCTTCTTCCCTTTAAACTGAAGAAAATAAACTCGTTGATGTATCGTACTTGGTGTCAAAAATCGGCTTTAACAAGAGACTTCAATGCTTATTTCAAAACCTTTCTCTTAATGATTTATATTAAGATAATCTCGCTCTTAGCCTCTTCTACTTCTTCTTTTTTTTTTTTTAATTGTTCTTGTATAGCTAAGCAATATTATGAGCCAGTATTTTTAATTCAAAATTTCCATTAAATGATTTATCTTCATTTCAGTCTGATTTTTTTTTTAAATCTAAGTTGAATATTTTTATTAAATTTTATAAACCCACCAATGCAACACCTCCTACATTAGAAAGCCTCCACACGGTTTCTTATAAGTAGTCTGCGCAGACTGCTTAAAAAGTGAACCGGTTGTGCGTTTGAACCCAAATTGTAGTTTAAAAGTGTCTGAGAGAAATTTATCATGTATATTTGAGAATTGCATCTGTAGTGGTAGACAAGTAAATAAGACAAACCAACCATATTCATAAATTAAACAAATTTTTAGACGTATATTTGCTACCAATTTTTTATTTTTACTAGATTTTCTATAAAAGGGCTCTTTCGTAAACTGGTTTACCATTATAGTGGTCTGATCGGACTACCTATAAAAACCGTGTTGAGGCTTTCAGTTGTAAGAGGCGTTGTCTAATGCCCTCCAATATCAATACAGTAGTGTAAGGAGCACTCATATATAATATATATATATATATGATGTTTTTATATTTTAGTAGCTTTAAAAACATTAAAATTATTACGAGAAAGAGAGAATTCATACTTTGCAATTAGACTAAAACTTTCCTCCAGAAGATAGGGTCCCTAAAGGAAGCAGAAGCTACAGTTTTAGTTTTCACGGAGGCTTTATAAAGGAAAAAAAAAGATAAACGTGACACGTGCTACTCACGTGTCTGTCTTTAGTGGATTCCAAAATTAGTAACATCTCCACCACCCTCATGCTATTTCCGCTTCTCATTCAGAAAATTGCGGAAAACTCACTCCATTCCCCTATTCTTTCCATTCCTTGGGACTTTTCTTAGCAATTGAAGTTACAAATGGTGTATGATTCTGCGGAAAAATTACGCACATAAATTCTTTTTTAATTATAAAATATTCTTTTAGTCTTGACGAGTGCGTCGTTAATTAGTTTAAGAATGAGATATGTTTTATTGTATGTATGTTTTATTTGGGTAATTTATGTCAAATTGTGTTTTTGATGTTTTATTTTAAGAAATAAGCGCTCGAATAAATAAGTTTTTAAAGGAAAGCTTGGAAATTTTTTCATTTGAGGCTCAAGTTTAAATTAATTACAGAAAAAGTTATTTTTATGAATCTGTTCTATTCTACTAAATTATAGCAGTAACAAGTAACTGTTCTTAATCACTTAACTTAGCATTTAATACTTATTATCGATTTTCTTTCGTAGATAACCCTTATTTGGGTCGTTCACTGATATAGAAAAAGGAAGGTAATTATTTGAAATCTTCATAATTTGATTTTTGGGTATTCTACAAATTTAAATTTTTTATAGAGAAGTTAATTTTTAAGAACTTGATTCAGTTGCTGTGTTACTTAATAGCAAAGCATAACTGCATTTAATAACTTACCTCATTATTTTAATTCTGATTGTTCTGCTACATTTCGTAGAACAACTATTCTTTGGCTCTTTCAATGATCTTGGCAGGTTAATTTTATGTTGGAACGGTACATATTTTGATTTTTGATGTACAATGCAAAATTTTATTTTCGAGTTATTAATGCAAACTTTGCTTCTAAATTAAACACAGTGCAAGATTTTTTTATTTTTTCTTAAGCATAGCATCGTTAGTGATGTTACTTTTCAAATGTTAATCTTTTTAGGCTTGGCATGGCTAATTAACATGGGTTATTATTACAAACAAATGCCTATAGTAACTTTAAAAAAGTAATAGATTATAAAATCGTATTTTTCAGTTAGAACACCAATCTCAATACCGTCACTATAAGATCTATTTACTTACGTAAATTGCAAAATTGTTTTATTAATTTTTTAACAAAGTTGATCAAAACATATAAGAATGAAACTCTCAGATTTTAGAAAATAGCTGAAAAATGTGTATAACCATATGTAGCTATTTGTTTTGTTGATTTCGAGAAGGTATATTTTAATTTATTTGTTTAATATTATTTTTTGATTTCGTATTACATCATAATCTGAATCTAATATTATGTTATCTGAACTATATAAGCGTTTATATTCAAATCTGAATGTTAAGTAAATAAATTTGTATTGCCATTTTTAATCAAATAATTTCCTGTATAATAAACGTTACAGGTTTTAGATTATAAATTGATAAAGAAAAATAAAAGTCAAAATTTAATTTATTTTCCTCTCTTTTAACTTAAGAATGAAAATAACTGGTTTTTAGATCTGCCTTCATCTTTCTCAAGGACACCTGTTTGAATTTTAGAATGCAGTGTGTTTGTAGACTTATCAATTAATCAATCATTTTTCACCTGTTGTGTAAGAATTGCATTAAAAATGTATGATTGATACTTTTTATTTGACAGCAGTAATAATTTTGAGTAATTGGAAATCATGTAACGGATTCATCGCGTAAGAAAAATTGGCATTCTATTAGTAATCTAATCGTTTGACTTTACATTTCATGAATAATATGTTACTTTTATTTTTCATATACTATTTCAAGCTTTATAAATTGAAACTGGTCAAAATTAAACTTATACGGTCGCTACTAATGAGAAAACAGTGCAACTTCAAGTTGTTTTTTTATCTTTTAGGAGGCAGCAGTAAGAGATGAGGAAAAAAATATTAATTAACCTTTGTTTAAACATTGTAACCTCATTATATCTTTTTATTTTGCTATAGCTATAATTTATAAATAATTGAAAATCGTGTAAGGAGTGATAATAACTAATAGAATGCTGGTATTATTCTTTTAATATCTAATCATTTTATTTATTAGTTTATGCATTTATTATGTTTGGTGCTTATTAAATTTTATTTATTTTCTAATAATTTAAAACTTAAGCGTTATCGGGACGATTCGTTAAAAATATCAGTTATTTGAATTCGTAAGTTTAAAGCTTCATATTTTTAACTAAATATTATAATAAGTTTTGAAAGTTGTTTTATAACATGAAGAATTAAAAAAAAATAATAATTTAGATAATATTGGCATTATTCTATTAATAATATAATCATTTGGCGTTATATTTCATGTTTAGTATGTTTCTTCCAACTTTTTTTTTCGTTTTTTTTCGTCATAAATAACTTGATTATGATGCTAGCTCGTGCATAGCTCCGTAATTTGAAAATAACCGTTACCAGGACGATTTTTTTTATAAGAGCTTAGTAATTTAAAATTGAACTGAATGTTATCGTATACTTCAGAAATTGTTTTTGACTATTTTCCAATTACTATGAAAACTCGATATGCTCGCTTCACATCAAGGAATTATAAAAACTAATTGTAAACAAATTTTAAAAGACATAATTTTTTCACTGTCACGTTGACTAAAACAAAGTATTTTAAATAAATAAGGAAAATGTATTAGAAAATAGATTATTTAAATTTATTAAAGAATATTTTATTTCTAACATATTGTTCAAAAATTATCGCTTTATATTTTAAATAAACTATTTGTATGAGTACAACAATCTTTTGTGTTTGCAGAAATCTTAAAAACTTTATATAAAGCTAGCAAGTTGGTCGAAATTGCGGTTGGAACATTTTCTCACTTAGTCATGAGTATTTTAATTGACAGTTATTTTTGCCTAACAATACCCATTGTTTCCTTTCGATTATTAACCCGTGTCGAACAATTGATTAGCTTTTATTTGCTAACCTTCTAGCTGCGTGTGCTAAAAATTGTTTAAAATGCTATTATTCGGTTTAATTCTTCAGCTATTTAACAAACTGTCGCCGAAAAATATGTCGAGGTCAGTGTCATTGAGCTGAACAAATTTCGAACTGCACTTAGGGGAATTAATTATATTTGTGTGAATAATGGAATTAAATTTTTTTTGCTGGACTTATGAATAATGATTATGGTTGTTCTTATGAGTGACTAATTTAATTTAAATTCTGTCATTCAAAATTAAAACGCTCCACATAAATTTGAAAAGCATTCTTATTCTGGTTTGTTATGAATAAGGCATTAAATATTTTTCTTTTAAATGTATTGAATGCCACAATTAAATAAACTAAACAAAGTCATTTCTACAACTTTTATTTATTTATTTTTTTCTCTTGTTCAAAAGATTTGTTTTTATGTTCATGCAATTGAACTAAAAAATGACAATACAGTGAAAATTTTATTTTTACGAGTTGAAAAATTTTTTATTTAAGATTTTTTTCAATTGCATTCCTAGTTTTTGTCATAATGATTAATCATGACTCGTGATATTTTTCGTTCAATACACCACTAGTTCAAAATAAAATATAAAATTCTTAAAAAAATTTTTGTTGTAAATTTTCTATCAAGAATACTGTACGTGTTGTTTAATAATTTTTTTTAAATTTTAGATAAATAAAGCGAGATCGACAGCAAATTAATGACTTACTAGTTTTTGAGCAATTTCTTTTTACTATTTGAAATATTCTAATTAAAAACAAGTTGGATAAATGTATAAATGAATTTTGTAAATTCGATATTTTTTAATCTTGTAAAATATGTAAAACTTGCCTTATACATTCATTCTGACATTTTCTCTAGGATTAAGAAATTATGTAAGACACATTTATCTTTCAAATGAAATTTTGATTATTAATATTTGAAACAAGATTTTAAAATTATTAGTAAGAAAAAGATTTCTAAAACTCACCCTTAAGAAACATATTTACTAAAAAGTTACGACTATTTTCCTATTTTTTCTTTAAATGCTATTCTTAATTATAAAATTAACCAAAACTTATAGTGTGAAGCTTGAATGCTAAGAAGCTTTTTTATATCTTTTCAAACTAATCGAAAGAAATAAAAAAGCTCATAAATAAATTATATAATTCGATTATTTCGATCGGTACGAATATTTTAAGTATGATAAATATACCAGATTTTTCAATTATTATTATGTCTGACAGTGTCTGTCATAGAATTATTGATCGTTTGCCAAATGTAAAAATTCCAATCCTAATTTGGACTACTGTTGAATCCGTTGCACGGATTGCGATTGCATTACGAGTGTGCAACCCAATATCTTCAATCTAGCTAATATGAATTGACCGTCATATGATTCTTAAATATCTTTGACCAAAAAACGCCGATGAATCATGATACCGTTTCCGTTTTCATTGGACAGTTAATAACGTCGTTTAAAACTTCTTGTCGTGCGTTTTATGTTTAGGTTTAGATTTTTTCATAATAACGCATACACATTCTTCTGTTTCTATATAATCTAAACAAAAACGTGAATGGCTAAAGTGTACGGAACTAAATTCTGTTTGTCGAAAGAATCGGTAGTCATGCTTGCTTATGCAGAAAGAATAAGTTTGGGCCAAGTAGGGCGCGTCCTAATACTCAGGAATAGCCTTCTTATGTAAAAAAATTCCGTAGAAGAAAGCTTAGTATATGGGCAAATTCCTTTTAAAACTATAATATTTTTACTTGACAGATAGGCGCGTGGCTGAAATCAATTTGTAAGACGCGTGGTCTTTTCAGAAATAATTTTGCTTTTATTTATTTTTCTATTTGCGTATAAATGAGCCTATTTTTATAAAAAAGAATATATGTATGGTGAATGGTAGGCTGCATTGCCTTATTGTCATAAATGTATGTGCTGTAATACTTAAAAAAAAAAATTTTCTTTTTTTTTTTCTTCCTGTATTATTTAGTTTTCTTTTTATCGATTTTTTTTTTAATGTTTATGTTTATAATTTAAATGTTATGTTATTCTCGGTTCAACCGCTTTGCACAGCCCACCTACCAATAATATACTTTTCAAGTTATCTTTTCTCAGAACATAATAAACGAATTGACGAAATTTTTTTTATTTATTTGTTCTTGTTACGATGCTTTTTTCAACGTTTTTAAATTTCAGTCAAGTTTTTTTAAAAATTTACTTAAGAAGGGAACTCGTAATTGGGATTCGTTAAAATTATCATCATGACAGGAATAAAGAAAATCTAGCAGTAATTTTAGAGAATATGTTGAAGATAATATGGAAATGCATAGGAATAGATCATCACCCAGTTCATCTTAGTATGATAATTATTCTTATGAATACATGATTTAACATTAGTTGAATGCTTAAAAAGCAAAAACTTGATGATATAGCAGTAATAAATATGCCAAGTTCAAAAATTTTCCTAATCGGTTAGTTGTTGGCTTTTTAGTTCTGATTTTCATTTTCAATCCTAATTGAAAACCTATCTATTGGTGGTGTTAAAAAAACAACTTTATTCATATCGTTAAAAGTTTCACCCGAAAGATCATTTGTTTTTCCCGGATTTTCTTACTCAAACGTTAATAACATCTCTTGAACTTGACCGAAATCCATATTTTATGCTTTGTTTTGAACTCGGAAGCAAACTCTGTTCATCTCGATTTATAAGAAAAGAAAGTTCTTAATATTTTAACTACATATCCTTTATTTGTTCTCTCATATCGGTTTGGTTCCACCCTTTGCTTATAACTACTCCATCATTCTGTCACGATGTTGACCTTGCGTGAAATTATAAGTTATGTCGATTACGTGGCTTGTTGCGTTATTCTTCGAATATTCTGTTATGGTTAATTATTTTGTCATGAATCCTTCGTGCTCATGGCGTAGTTAAATGAAAACAATAAGTGTGGTAATTGATAGTAAGTTTGCGAGAAATTTCTAACTGATTGATTTAATTTTCATTTTTGCCTTAAATGTTTTAGGAAACTGTATTATGATTTTTTCTTCCAATTATAGTTGAATTATAGTTAGTCATTGTTCTATTTTAGTTGAACACAGATCTTGGGAAGTATTTGTCCATATTCCTTGGCCATCCCCCATGTTTATGATAACTTTATTATCATTCCTGGGCTTAAATTAAGATTTAAATCTTTTTCTAATTGTATTCATTTATTTTCAAAATTGTTAATTCACTAACAAATGTTCCACTGTTGATTTTTGAATAATTTTGTCAATTTCGATCATTCTTTACAAAAATATATAATTTTTCTGTTGATTTTTTCTTTTTGTGTGATTTATTTTTGGTCGAAAACTTTTTTAACAATTTTCATTCATTTTCGAACGTTAATAACTTGAGTTTCCCCCCCCCCACCCCCCTTTATCTCTGGTGTTGATATTTAGGTATTTAATGTTAAAATTATTATGCATTGTTTCTCGGTGTTTCATCCGGCAATTAAAGTGTTTTCGTAAAAATAACCATTTCAAGATCATTTCCTACTATGAAAATGATGTCCCTGCCTGTTTAACGGTACATTTTAGATAACCGTTTTATCTTAGACTATTTGGAGACGTGGATGTATTAACTCAGCCGTATTTGTTCAAACAGTGTTAATACCAGCTGCTAGGAAAAAGACGATTCTTTTAAATCCATTCGAAGAATTGGTGTAGTTAATAAGCTGCATGCATGGTTATATTACCACAACTTTGCCAAGGTTAGTTATCTCTCTTTTATAACTTTGGCCTTCTGAAATTGAAAGTGTGTGCTCTTAAAAGAAAATTGAAAAATCCCGAAATTACATTTTAAGCGCTTCGTGTTAAAAGTCACGTGATTTATTATAATTGAGATTTCTTTTTACTATTGTCGGGTGTTAGTCTGAATAAGGCAGTTGACATCCATTCGCAATTTGTTAAAACTTAAAATGAATTTTCATTCATTTCATTTCATTTTCATTCACACTTTTTTCATTCCTTAACCCTTTTTTTAAAAATTTAATTATTTGTAAAATAGTGTAGTAAAACTATACATTAATAATGATAGTTACTTAAATCTTATGGTTAATTGCGTCTGTGTTATCTAGTTCAATTTAATGGATTGAAAAACTGGAAATTAGGTATGCTGCGGACCTAACCACCTCGTAACTCACCGAATCTTACTGTATTTTCTCCATATTTATTTAATTATTATTGAATTTTTGTAACTCAATAAGTCATTCTGTATAGATAGATTTTTGAGCACACCTAGTTTGAGAAAAATTGTTTGTGCTTTATGGAATTTTTTTCTCCCTCTCTTTACTTTACATCAAGTGTCCTCTTTTCGATAACAGTACTATTGATAAGTTGTATTATCTTTTGAAGAATTCTAAAAACATCTTTGTTGTATCAGTTGCTTAAAATGTATCGTTTTTCTTTTTATTTGGCTAACCTTAGTGCACTGGAATGATTGGAGGAGAATATGTCACTTTAGATTGTGTCGTTGTTATGTTTATTTCTAGTTTTGTAATTAAAACTAGTGTAATCATTAACTGGGAAACCTAGTTAATGATTACACTAGTTAGGATGCAAGGCTTACGAATGGTCTCTGTGCTGCTAAAAGCTACAGAATTAGTATAAGATAAAACTCTAAAACTAATTTCAATGAACTTTAAGAAAACATCGAAATTATAACTTTATAATCCGGAAGTATAGGGGTACTACTACTACTTGAAGAAATTTAAATTTTTCGAAATTTTGTTGGAAGAAATTTTTTCCCACCAAAACGTTTTCAAATATTATTAAGGTTAAAAAATTATATAAACGTGGAAAATGTACATATAATAAAAAATAAATAAAGTAAAAATATATAAAGTTGCACCGAAAACGTTAAAAACCAGCCATAATTTAATTTTATACATAAAAAAAACAAAGTGGATAAAACTTGTTTTTTTTTTAATTCGATACTTTTTCTTTGCCTCCTGTTTCTGACCGAATAATTATTGTTACTACACTAAATAATGTTTTAATCGACTAATATAGGGGGCCGTTCAAATATATAAATGAAACATTCATATATTTTGCAATTTGCTCTCCTACCCCTTTGTCAGGAAAAGTTAGCACGTAACAAACTTTCTCCCATGCGTATACATGAGAAGTTGTAACACCCCTTAGTTTTTGCTATAACTTTCACTGTAGTAAACTAGTTAAGGAGAGAGGGCAGTTAACCGAAAACTGCTAATTGAGGGAGGGGTATAAAATTGCATGAGACAAAGTTTGCGGTTTAATTCATTTTATAAAAATTTGAGTTGAATATTCTTTATGAATCTTTTGTTGTTAAAACTGTCGAAGAAATTTTCGCCACTATTTTCTTTCCCGAATTCAACTTTTAGTCCACATTTGAAACTTTTCCACGCGTAATATGTCGTTAAAAATTTTGTTGTTGTTGTTGTTGCTTTTCTTGAAAATAAGGGGTTTTTTATGTCTTGATTAAGCATTCCTCAAACTCCCCTTCTCTTTGTCAACAAAAATTTGCAAATCCCGAGCCTCCTTCCCCGTTAGGCGCTTACTTAATATGTGAACGACCCCTTAGCACTAGATTCGTTACCACCCCCGATAATCATTTTTTTCTTCTGCTGTCTTCTTGAAAGGATTGTGTTCCTCAAATATGTATATAAGTTCTGAATTAATTAAAAACTTATTTAAGTCAATGTTTCTTTTACGATGAAGTGGAAAACAACAGTGGTTGGATGCGTCTTTAGTTTCTAAAAGAAACTAGAAACTGCTATTTTACGCACCGTATCCAGCCAAAAAAAAATTTTCTTTTTAGCTGATGCGGCTAACTTTGTAGGGAAAAAAAAGTTGAACGCCGAAGAAAAAGCCAATATTTACGACTTGAAAAATAACTTCCGTGTTCGTGACATATTCATCTTGTACTGTTGCATAAATAAAATCTTACCGCTGACAAAGGGGAAAAAATATCTGGGAGTTGCTTGAACTGTAATGCGAATTTCGAGCTGTTACTAGGGGATTTGCATAGTATATCGGGAAAAAAAGATGATTCGACAGTTTTTATCAATACATTTTTTTGAGGGTATGGTGTTTGTCTATATTTATCTCTATCACTTGCACTTCCTATATTTTCGATACCATTTGCAGAGGCTCATCGTATAACCTTAAATTCTATAGTTGTTTATAAATAATTTTGTTACTTTTTTTAGCAAAGGATCTCTAGGAATTTACTTTTAAATTGATAGCGGTTTGCTATTCAATTTGAGCTCAGTAAAATGTTTCTTTTATTCATTTTTATCAAATCTTAATCCTTAGATGTTAAAGATATCTTAGGATATTTGATTAAAAATAAAGTATTTGTCTGAAAAGTGTGCAAGGAAGTGTTGAACATATGTGTGTTAATTAAAAAAAAAGTTGTAAACACAAAATTGAAAATGTCAGTATCCAAAATAGAACTCTTATGTCCAGTGGATATTGAGTGCATTTTAAGTCATAATTTTTTTTTTAATAACTGGAAAATTATTTTAGAATTGATCGAAAATAAAAATATGGATATAAGTTTACTCGGATGTTATTTAAAATCTAGACCTGTTCCTAATTTTTCAACATGTTCTTAAAACCTCATAGTTCACCAATAAGGAATGAGGGATTTTTTTTTCTCAATAATTTTGTATTAAATCTCCTGAAAACTAGAGTATATGAACTTGAGAAAAATAAGCAGTTGTGCTAAAACTAATTAAAAATCAATCTATTTTCATTAAATAAAAGTAAGAAAAAAAAAGCATTGTTTAAAACTTGAAACATGTTTTTTTTTATTGGAGACTATCACAAATCGTATATATTTTTTCTTCTTGAAAATGTTAAAAATATATTTTTAATATTGTATTAAAATAATTTTTGACTGACTACCAGGGAATTCAAAATATGGTTTCTTTTTGCAGGTACATCGGTAGACTTATCATCGAGTCTACTGGATATGTTCGACACGATTGTGGCGAAAAACACCCTTGAAAATGGCACTTCCGGCGCTCCATCTAGTGAACAACATTCTGCACCTTCCTCACATCCGGCTTCCGGTCCTCCCCCTTGTGATCCAGGAGGAGGGAAGAAGGCACCCTTTACAGGACACCGTCCCATTCGAGCATACAGCAAACGCAGCTATTCCGACAGTGCTTTTCAGGTAATTTCTTTTTATTTTTTTTACCTACATTCAATTTTATTATTTTATTTCTTTCTTTTTTCGTGTATGGGAATCCTTACACCTGTTTTTTATTTATTTATTTTTTAATGTCTTTCTCTACAAAACGTGTTCTTTTTCTTTATTTAAAGATAGGTAGCATTAAAATATTACGTAACTATATTTCGGCAAATTAGGAATTCCTCCCCTCCTCTTATACTTAGATAGTGCAAAATAAAAGGGACAAATTAGTTTTGCTCCGAACTGATCATATCGTGACTGCCTAAATGATTTTTTTTTTCTGCAAATATCACCTTCAGTTTTGATCCCATTATGAAGCATAATGAACTCAATCCCAACATATAAATCTTAAGATAAATGTTATATAGTACATAATGAACTCAACCCCTACATCTAAATCTGAAGATAAATGTTATATAGTACAATTATTCCATGTAAAATAAACATTGAAATAAATATTTTATGATAGAATTGTTCCATGTATAATAAATATTATTCAGTATATTATGAATTTTAAGCAAAATATTACATAGTAGAATTGAATCGATGTGTTCGAAACTCCACTTTCCCCCCCCCTCCAACATTGAATTTCTTACATATTGAAGTTCAGTTGACGTAGATACACAGTTAGGATATAAAAATTCATGTCCTACTACTTGCTAGTTATAGTCTATTTTTGGCAGTGAAACATCTATTTAGTTTGAAAACATGCCATATCCTGGAGATGACCTGTTTTCGGAATAAACTTTTAAATATATCGCCATGTGGCTGAGGGGGCTGTGGTTGTTGCTTATAAAATTTCCCATACGTTCTGGTCTGCGGGCCGTAGTTTACCCATCCCTGGTTTAGGGAAATAAATATTTTTACATTTTGTCTCAATTACTTTATACTGTGAATATTGTTATTATTTTTTTCATGTTTTGCGCATTTTCATTCGCAGGAAAAGAAACGACCCCTGAGTAGCAGTTCTGTCTCTTCCTCATCAAGTTCCTCATCCTCCTCACTGCCTCGCAACAGCCTGGATGTGAAGAAATCCTATCTCGCCAGCATCGAATCTTTGGACGATGATGATGACGACGATGACAATCACTATAATGAAGATGCCAGCAGTCGGGTGGGGCCGCCCCGTGATGGGTCGAGCGGCGTTGGCTCCGGAACATCAACCACGGGCGGACCCGTCAGTAACAGGCCTCGTTGGGTCGACCCGAATCTTAGTCACACAGACAGAGTGGTCCTCGAGATTGTGGACACTGAAAAAACCTATGTTCGTGACCTAAACGAAATTATCGAGGTATGTTTATATTAAATACCTGTAATTGGTTTATTAGAGAGATTTTCCACGCTCACGTAGCATATCGTAGCGTAGGTACTGCGCAGATCTTAAGACTGTTTTTCGAAGGCTCTGTCGTAATATGAATTGATGCTTTTTTTACGAATAATATGCTATTTTTATAACTGCTGTGAGTTAGCAACTGTTACTCGTGACTGTTAGGTAAAATTTAGCCTATCTAAAGCTAGCGCTGTCTACGCTTAGTTTGAAAATGGCGTGAAACGTCAGTATGGAGAAAAGCCACAGTTATGTGAAAATTAAAAGCGTTAGTAGTCTAATTTTTTATTATTTAAAAACTTACTTCCTTGCTACATTACCTGGGCTCATAAAAATTTGCAAAAACTGAGAATACGGCAGTAATTTTGATAATTTTCATTTAGGTGGGAAAATGTCGCCAAATTGGCGATTTTTAAAACAGTTTAATGAATTTTAAAATATTTAGGTTATTTGTCTGTTGTAGCAACACCTCCTAGAAAAGAGTAGGCCTCTGCACGGGTTACCATAAATATCCTTTAGTAGTCCAAACGTAATGACATATTTCGTATTTTTAACCACTGCGCAGCTTAGTACCCCGAACGTTATGACATCTTTCTTATTTTTAATCAACTGCGCAGTTAACTTCGTCACATCGGACTACTAAATTGATCCAAGCTGAGGCCTTCCTTATTCTAGGAGGTGTTGGTTGTAGCCCAGATAATTCTTTATGGCAAGATTATATATGTTGTATAAATTCATCTCAGTGCTTCAAGTGTAAGGAAGGCACTTAAACTATGGCTTTTTTATTTCCATTTGCTGAGCTTCGAAAAACAGCTTAAACATACCTGAGCATGCGGAATGCGACGTGAGGGTGCAAAATCTTAAACTAAAATCGTTGGCTTACTTCAAGTTAAATCATTAGAAATGTTTGTCTCCTCCTAAAATTGGAGAAGTCGTGTCACTTAGAATCGTATTTAATATTTAAATACGATTATTTAATCTTTAAATGCGATTTATACGATATCAAAATTTAATCTTTTTAAAAGTATGCTAAGACATGAGTCACAGTTTAATGCGATTAAATTTACCATTTAATGCCTAAAGCAAACATGTAGCAAATTCAGGGAACGCGTCGAAACAATTCGGTTCAAATTAAACGAAGAACAATAACTTTTTGTTACGATGTTCTGAAAAATTAAATATGCATTGAACGTAGCATCAATTCTGAAATAACTTTCGCTGTTTTTAGTTCAATTAAATCATAATATCGTTCAAGCATCGATGATTCTTAATGAGACTCGGTGCAGACTACTGAGTGTGACCTAGTAGAAGAGAACCTCTGCATTCAGTATGTATAGTTGTTACCTGTAAGAACAGTTACTATCTGTTGAATTGTAGGTCATTTCAGATCTTTTATGCCTTTGATAAGGGAAATTTTGTTTGATTTTCTACTTTTTAGCACCCCCCNCCCCCCCCCCCCCCCAATGTTTGGAAACTTTATGGCACTTTACTAAAATTTAAAAACATAATTAAGTTTGGTTGGAAACATTATTCTGTAATACCAATTTTTTGCACCTTGACTGATCTAGTGACAAAATTGTACCTTGAACTACTCCAAGCTGGATGCATTGAGTACTTCTAAACACCATCTAGTACAATAAGTGGACTAGGACTAGACCACCTACAAAATTTTTGTATTCATAGTAAATTAATGAATTTTATAACAATACTTTACATTTACATCGCATTTATAATTTAATTGATTTATTTTAGTTAATGCTGACTCTTTGGAAACTTTATTAAAAATAACTTTTGTTGCCTGGAACTTATTTCATCGAATTTTAACTTTCAAGTCTGCGAGACAAGAACTCAAAATGAGTGTTGTGTTGTTCAAAGCATGTTAATTTTTATTTATTTATTTTATTATTAACTTTAATGAAATTATATTGTTTTGCTGAAGTCTATAACAGTGTTCATTCTCGAAAAAATGAAATAATATTAAATACATAATAATAATTAAGTGGCGAACTAACAATGTTTGTCTTAAAAATTTCTAACTTATTTAAACTGTTTCGTTTTGCATAAAATATGAAGTCAAAATTGTTGATCCATTTCTATTTGTGTTACCTTTTTAATGTTGCGTTAACCTGATTTAATTTAATTTATTATTTTAAATTCCTTGGAAAATAATTTTTTATGGTAGAAGAACCACCAGTTTTCCGTTGTTAAAAAAGATCCGATTCCCAACTTTTCACTTGATGCCAATCCTTAGATGTTAAAGNATATTCTGGAGATTTTTTTCAAGTTCTTCGGCCTTTTCCTTAGGGAAATTTTGTTTCTTATTTGCTGCTAAAAAATGGCGTCTGATTCAGTCAATGACTTTGATGGAACTAAATGAAAACGTGATAAATTAATGTCCGATATTTACAGGCTCCCGCTAGACGGCGTACTCGAGCGTTGCGATCGCGAATTATATTAAGCGACGAACTAATAATGTTTGTCTTAAAAATTTCTAATTTATTTAAACTGTTTTCGTTTTGCATAAAATATGAAGTCGAAATTGTTGATCCATTTCTATTTGTGTTACCTTTTTAATGTTGTGTTAACCTGATTTAATTTAATTTATTATTTTAAATTCCTTGGAAAAAAAAATTTTATGGTAGTAGAACCACCAGTTTTCCGTTGTTAAAAAAGATCCGATTCCTAACTTTTCACTTGATGCCATGCCGTACAGCAACTTCATAAAAAAAAAAAAAAAAAAAAAAAAAAAAACTTTTTTTTTGCCTTGCGATGAAATAGATTTGGGTTAAGGTTTTTAATATGTCGATCGTGTGCCCCTTCTTCATTAGCATTCATCTGTGCTTGACTTCGTTTTCACTCTCTGGCTTGATTTGCGTAATATAGTATTTTAAAAGAATGTCAATTGCCACTTTTTTCCTACGTCTTCTTTATTTTTTACTCTGCTTTCAGCGGCTTAGGAAAATTTAAAAATTTGTTCCGTTAGAATTAAAATAATGAGTTCTTAAGGAAACCAATGCGCAATGTATATAGGAATTAAATCAAGGAAGCGATGATGTTTAGAAAATGTAATTGAAACTTATTCAGGCGTGTGCTATAAGTGCATGAAAATCTGAGAAGAGCAATAATTATTTTTTCAAATGGTGCATTTAATATTTTTTCGTGCAAATATTAATTTTCAATCAGTGTTATTTATGAGTTTCGATACTTAATTTAATTTTTTTTAAAAAAAATTCCTCTTCAGTGCAAATAAAAATTTAACTTATCTTTTGAGGGAGGTAAAGTTTGTTTAATTATGTAAGTTAACAATCAACTTTTTTAAACTGTATTTTAACGGTCAATTTAAGATCCAAGTTTATTTAATTCAGATTTGTGTTATCGTAACAATAATTTATGTGTCAAATAGCTCAAAATTTTAAAATGCATTTCTTTTTAAAGTTTATTTTTTCTTTTTAAAAATTCTATCTATTCTACTTTCACCTGTTTTCGAATTCTTATGCTTTATTGTATTAATTTTAAATTTAAATTTATTTTTTTTTCATTAAAAAAATAATAATTTTCATAAATAAAATAAGAGTTGACGGAGGTCTACATTTCGCTAAATGAAAAGTATCAAAGAAGAAAAAAAATTCTAGTCGTTTATTTTTTTATTAACTTTTTAAGCTCGTTTTTCGACCACATTCTTAAATTTTAAATTTACTGAGTTTCCAAACAAACTCACATTTTCTTAACTTGTTAATTTATTATTTTACAAGATTAAAAGGTTTCAATAAAAGTAAATTCTTTATGGGAGGGAAGGGAAAAAAATAAAAAACGAAATTGGCTATTTTTAACGTAGCATTTTCTCCCTAAGGTTCGAACTATTTCTTAACTTATCAGTGATATTCCACGTTTCACCGTAAAATGCTGGAGTGTAATAGGTTTGATTGGAAATTCCACTGGTATCAATCGAATTAAGGTTGATATTGCTATCTTTTAATGATTTCTCAATCTGCTACAAGTGGTGTTTTATAACACCAGATCTAACCTTCCATTAATTTTTACGATCTTGTTTGTTTTTAACTCTTTTGATTGGTACATCATTTTATGTTTCAATCATCACCAATTCCAATTTAATGTGCAAACAAGTATAATGGGCGGAACTTTATTTGGCAGCCGGATTCTTTTGTTCCCCAATATACTCATGACGTCACACAGGTATGTTGTCGTGATCGTAAAACATCTGCGGTTAATTAAGCTTCGAAGAACGGGAAAAATGTGGCATTTATCTACTTGGCGGCGAAGATTGATAGGCACCATGTTTTTTTACTCCAGTAACGACGTGATTTATCATTTATACGTGAGAAATTGAAAGTTTTAAGATACCTTGGCGAGAGAGTTAATCGACTCTGTAATTAGTGGCGACGTTATATCTATATTATAGTTTACATAATTTCATGATAACCTAGTTTGAAATTGGATTCATTTAGAAGCTAAGATATACAGCGGGTGATCTTGTGATGATAATCCGAAAATTATGATATTCTTTGATGTTATTCATCGAATTAACTTTTCTTCACGAAATTTCATACGATTATTATTCCTATTTTTCTGTTAATAATATTTATTAATTTATTTTTTATTCCTCTATTTGTTTCAAAGAATTCGCCCTATTCATTTTAAATACAAGCCCAGGAACTTAAAATACCCCTCGTTATCTTTCCTCATATTTTCGTCAACTCCCGTCAGATTCAGTTTGTAACACCGTTTCGCTCTGTTTACCTAGATTTGGTATTATTTACGTTTGACGCAGAATGGTGGATTTTATATCTTGACAATTCATCTTCCATTTTCTCACTCAGTTTTCTTGCAACAGAGTTAATTTTTTCTTAAACTGGATTTAAAAGTTTTCTATGAACTAAACATAACTATACTTTTCTTATTTAAGATTTTCTGTCGTGAAAAAAAAAAGAAAAAACAAATTATAGAAGTAAATTAAAGACAAAAAAAAAACTTGTTTCATCTAACATTTAACTAAAAAATCTAACATTTCTGTGAAATGGGGTCTATTTATATTTGATCGATTATTAATTTCTTATCATCTTACCCCAAAAGATGCCTTCCAGGACATTTAAGTAATTCAAAGATGTGTACGTATTAAAAGCTGATTGGCAATTCTAATCTTTTTAAATCCTGGCTTGCAATATTTACTTACAAAATTTTATTACCACTATAAATATTGTTGAAAGGTTGAACTTCCTGTTTGGCAGCTTTGAACGTCCCATTTTTGGAAATTGACAGGTTTGCCACCACCCAAGTTAAAAGTATTTTTCTCTCGTCTAAATTTATATACCGTTCAATTCCACCGCATCTAATTGGATTTTATTTCGTGAACATTCATAGCATTTCATTCACATATAAGGCGTTCAAATTCTTCTTTTATAGCTCTCTTGACAGGTTCTGTTTTCTTATGCAATCGGCGTTGAATCATATATCAGAACATGACGTAAGTGTGATCTTTGCAGCGCATCTTTGATCTTTCCAGCTGTTTATCAAGCGCACACAATGTTTTATTCCTCCCCTCGTGTTTATCTGCAGGTGCAAAATAACAAACCTTTCCCTTTGCGTGCTTCCATCATCTCAACAACTCCCCTCCATCGTTTTGCAGTCGGCAAAGTACAAATGGTCACGCATTTTTCTTTCTCGTTTATTGCCTGAATAACCTTAACATTCATTTTGAAGGAAAATGTTATGGGCATGTCTATCCCAGCTATTATTTTCCATATTCATTCAAGGTCCTATTATCCCAATATTTCGCCTTAATTAAATTTAAAAAACACACACACACACATATATATAAAGTTCTGAACTAAACACACATTCGTCTTCCGTTTTTATTAATTTTAATTTTTTTAAATTTTTTAATTTGTTATTTTTTGAATCATTCAGAATTATCACAAGATTGCAAATTTGTCAGGAGCCAACATGTTACGGAAGAATAACAGCTCTTTGCTTTTGTAAAATTATCTAATGACAAACAACTGTTGTTTTTTAATTAAATATTTCAAAATATGAAATTTTCAGCAGTAAGCAATTTTAATGCTTAAGCTACATGCTAAAAACTCCATTACTAAGAGCATAATATTCAAATACCTTTTAGTGTTTAAAGACAAGCAAATAAATCTATTTATTTAATTTTGGAGACTTTTTATTTCTAAAACTGGTTTATCTGAAATTAATTTCCTTGTTTGGAGAATTCTGTTTCATAAACTGTGCTCTAAACTTTCTATATAGATAGTTTTGTTAATTATGAGTAATACTATGTTTAGACTAATTTAACATGATATACCAATATCACTGAATATATATAAATTTAAAAATTTAATTAATATCAAATTTCGTTAGTTTTATCAAAAACGAAGAGATGAAACGAAATTTCTTCTTATCCAGGTTCTACTTTTTTTCTCCATCTACATTTTGCCTTGGGGCTGTGTATTTGTTGTGCTTCATCAACCATATTACAAACTAAAATGAATTCATGAGTCGAAAACTTTATTGGCATACATACATTTGCGTTAAATCATTTAAGTTTAAATGTGCCCTTGTTCAAATTATTATATTCTTACTCTTTCGTAAATGTGAGTGTTTTTTACCGACTAAGAGCCCTTTGGTACCAAAGCTTCCTCAAGACATGGACTGGTGCCAAATAGATAATTTTTTTTCTCTCTCTTAATTTCTTCTTCTGGAAAGGGTGTTTTTACACTGAGGTCAATGCCGTAGTTGTGTTTTAGCTTCTTTTTTAATGTTTACCAAACAAACTGTTATAATAGGTTTTTGTTTAAATATTTTGTAGGGAGTGTGTTTTAAATCTTTAAACTAGATGCCAAAAGTTAAATTCGATTTCCTAAGACATTTAGCATTTAATCATGTATATATTAAAATTACAAAAATAAATAAATATAAATATTTTGTGTGTTTTATTTTGTCTTCAATTTTTCTTAAATTCAATCCCAACTGAGATCTTTTTTTCCTTTATAGGGTTATCTTAAGCATATTGGAAATGCACAAGAAGCTAAAATTAGTCAACAATATTTAGAAGAACTATTTAGTAATATTGAAGATATTTATAGATTTAATAGGTAATGTTTATTTCCCAATATTTCATTATTTTCAGGATTGACTTAATTTTTATAATTTTTTTTATTCTGATTATTTTCTACTTGCTTATTGTTTTAATATCTCTTAAACTGAATAATCATTGACATTTATTTAAATGTATACTTATATATTTCTTAGCTCTTAGTTTATATTAAATTTTTTCAGCTTGTTTTTAACTGAATTGGAATCTTGTGGGCTGGATCCCGTAGCTGTTGCTAGGTGTTTTGTAAAAAACAGCACTGGTTTTGAAGTTTATACCCAATATTGTACAAATTATCCTAGGTAAGATTATAATTATTTTTTCTTAACTTTATTAAATTATAGTTAATGTTTTTTGTCTTAAGTGTGCTTTTACTTTGAAAATTGTTTATCTATACCAAGTTTTTAACCACTTAATTGAATACAAAGTTTTTAGCCACTTAATTGAATACAAAGTTTTTAACCACTTAATTGAACTTAAAAACTTCATTCAGTGGAAAACTTGCATTCTTTGCTGCAATGCAATTTGGTTTTTTTCCATTTTGTCTAATGTGGGTGTATACAGAATTTAGATTTTCATTAGCTTAATAGCTAAACTGTTTATTAAATTATTATTAAAAAAATGTATGTAATTTTTTCTCAAAAATTTTTAGCCTTTTAATACTTTATTATTTTGTATTAATTGCATAAATTTAAATGTAAACTATCATTTCAGGACTGTTTCTATTTTGACTGAACTCATGGGAAATTGTGAAACTGCTGAAATATTTAAAGTGAGTTTTTATTTGGTTGTTACTCTGAATGTTGTGGAAGAAAGTAATGTTAAAAGCTGAAAAAAATTGTTTAATAAAATTTTTCTCTCAGCAACTGACAGTTTATTTAAGTTTCTAAAAAAGTCTGGTTTAGTATTTTAAAAATCTGTTTCAGACTTGTTAAAAAAAAATGTTTTAAGACAATAAAATTTTTCTTATTATAAATTCTTAATTGAAAACTTGCAAAAAGGAGTAGTGTTTTTTTTATGAGCTTAAATGGGAAATTCATATGAATTTCTTTAATAGGACTCTAAATTTTGTAAGATAGATGTTATATGAATTTATGTACAGTTCTAAAATACTTCTTCTTAAATTTAATTCCTTTCTAAATTGAAACTGTTGTAAACATTTATCACTATATTATTAAAACAGTGTCACCGTTTTGTTAATTGAAATATCTATTTTGGTTTACTTAATATTCTTGATTTGTTAATTTCATGTATTTATCATTTGCAGGAACGTCAAATGGCCCTTCAACATAGTCTTCCTTTAGGTTCATTTCTACTAAAGCCTGTTCAAAGGATTCTTAAGTATCATTTATTATTGCAGGTGAATTTTGTTTTATTTTACTCATATTTACTAAAAAAATAATCATAGATTCAATTTTGTTTAACAAAGTGCATTAAGGAAGTTAAAAATATAGTTTACTGGAAATCTATAATTTAGAAATATAATATCACTGGAAATATTATGCATTAATCATTAATTAAAATCCTATGAGTAATTTTCCTGTTGATATTAGAAAAAATATGTTAAAATCATTAGTAAAAACAAGAGTGGCTACTTTTGCTTGGGCTAAAACTATATATTTTTCAATCATAAAGATAACTTTATTTGAAGACTTAAATTCATTAAATTAATTCATGTAAACTTTATTCTGTTATTACAAATTTGATTTAAGCGTCTGGTTTTAGTTGATTACTTTATATGTTTCAAACTTTCAATATTCCTTAATAGTTATTAAAAATTTGATCCTTTATAAAAGTTCAATGTTTAATTGTGAAAAATATGATCCTATTAATTTTTTTTTTAAAGTTTTCAATATGATTTAATTACTTTTAAAATTTAACACATATTAAAAGCTTTCATATATTTAATATGAATATGTTTCTTTTATTGTTTAGAATATGGTTAAACATGCTAATAAAGAATGTGATGGCTACTGTGATGTTAAAAACGCATTATCTGTTATGACTGGAATTGCCTACCATATCAACGATATGAAGCGTAAGCATGAACACGCTGTAAGAGTTCAAGAGATTCAAAGTTTGCTTTATGGATGGGAGGTAAGGATAGCTCTTTTGGTTTTAGAAATACATATCTGGATGATACATTCTATTTTGGTTATCGAATGTAAATAGGATAATATTTTGATTTTTATCATCGCAAATTTTATTCTTAAAATGGGAACATATTTTTTGTAGGGGCAAGATTTAACAACCTATGGTGAGTTAGTAGCTGAAGGAGCTTTTCGCATGTATAGAGCAAAGGCATTAAGACATCTCTTCCTCTTTGATAAAATGTTATTGATTGCAAAGAAGAAAGAAGAAGGAATATTGAGTTACAAGACTCATATTATGGTAATGCTTAGATTAATCTAAATTTTTAAACGCATGTTATATGTTTTTAATAACATGTCATTTATGTTTGGGAGCATTAAAGTTGTAATTTTATATTAAAGTAATTGTAATGCATGATACTGTTACTGAATATTCTTTTAGTTTTTATTTATTTTTATTTTTTTTTTCTTTCCTCAGATATTTTTTACTCTTTTTCATTCTGTTCACTTTTCTGGAGAATCAATTAATTTGTATTACGTTTATGATGTTTAGCTAGTTTTTTTCTCATTAACATCTTAATATTCTGTTAGTATGTCATTAGTGAAGTAGTTCAGCCATTCATGTATTTTGATTTTCAATCAAAATCATAAATATTTGTTAAGTAAATCTTTTTGTCATAGATTTATTTTAGTTTACATTTTGATTGTCATATTTTTATTTGCTATTTCAAATCCATGATTTGCTATTACAAGGCAAGGATGATAATGTCAGTGTATTCCTCAACTTT
This sequence comes from Parasteatoda tepidariorum, assembly GCF_043381705.1. Taxonomy (NCBI): domain Eukaryota; kingdom Metazoa; phylum Arthropoda; class Arachnida; order Araneae; family Theridiidae; genus Parasteatoda; species Parasteatoda tepidariorum. The sequence goes on from NC_092206.1 coordinate 73,368,467, forward strand.
ATAGTATTTAAGGTAAAAAAATGTCTCCATTTCATGCAAGGTTTTTTAAAGAGACTTTTCAAAAATTGAAAATAGTGTAATTTCTAGATTAAAATTTTCCTTAATATTTAATTTCCATATTTAATTTTCCTTTTGTTCATATGTGATTTAAGAGAGTATTTCTTTTGAGAGTAATACCTTAAAACTTTCATGCGTGTGGCATTTGTTTTCATTTTGACTTATTTACTAGTTAAACTATGAAAAATTCCTAAGAGTAAGATAATGTAAAAGATAATATTTAGAAAATCTTATAAGTATCTAGAATAACCTTTAAAAAAATCATAATAGTTTTTTTCCTTTACAGTTGTTTTTATATTAGTTCTACATTGTTATATATTGGATAACAAAATTTTTAAAAATATTCTTTGTTTATTTTGAAATTATATTCAAGCTATTTTATGTATATTTCAGTGTTCAAATTTGATGCTCATCGAAAGCATTCAAGGGGAACCTCTGTGCTTTCATGTCATACCATTCGACAATCCAAGATATCAATATACATTCCAGGTAACTAAAACAATTTTAAATATTATGGATATAACAAGTGTTAAAAAAAATATGTATTTAATTTAATATTGCTTGGAATTGCTATTTTCATATCAAATTATTGTCTGCAAAACTACAACTTAATGATTTTATGAGATCCTATTATATTTATATTTGTGTAAACATTCACATTACTTGAAAATTGTTCAATATTTATAGTTTTCAATGTATTAAATTTGTCGACTCTACCTTCTTACTTTGGTTGCTTACCTACTCTTTCTTACAAACTTGGTTAACAAAACTTTTATTAGTCTTAAAATGTTGATTAAAACCATCAAATTAATTATAATAAAAACAACTTTAGTTCACCTGTATTGAAACATTTTTTAATCTGTATTATAATGATTATTTTATTCATAATTGCCAGATTTAAAAGTTAACAACTAATTGAATTTATATTAGTGTTTCTGCATTTTCAAAATTTTAATGAACTCTGCATGAAAATAATTTATTGTCTTTAGGTAATTAATAAGAAATGCAATGTGCCTGTCATGGAACAGATATTTAATTATACATAGAGATATTGATGCAATAATTATTGTAATTTTTAATTTTAATAACATTCTTCATGTAATAAACCCATATAATATATTATTAATATTTGATTTGAACTTTGAACAGGCACGTAATTTAGAACAAAAACGAGAGTGGTGTCTCCAACTGAAAAGAGTTATTCTGGAGAATTACAATGCTGTTATACCATCTCATGCACGTCAACTGGTGATGGAATTGGGTCAGAGTAAGCAAGATGGTATGTTTTTTTTTTTGCATCTTAAGCGTGTTCATTTTCATGTTTCTATATTTCATCGAAAATTAAAATTTTTATAAAGTCATGCTTAATAACTTGTATTTTCAAATATGTTTAGTTAAAAAGCCATTTAACATACTTAAAAAGCAGAGCAGCATATTTTAAATTTCAGGAAACTGCAAAATTTTACCAGGCAATTTAAAATTAACAGAAAGTCTATTTTTAGAACTGTAAGATTTTTGTATTGTAACTTCATTTCTAAGTTTAATTTTAATTGATCTATTTAATAAGATTATTTTTTTGTTATGTGTAAAGGAGTTATAAAAAACTTCTAATGAAAACATTTTTAATGTACCCAAAATTAATTATAATTATTTAATTTTGCTCTCTTTTTTTTTGAAATTCCTTCTTTTGAGATTCCTTAATTCAACAAAGTCTAAAGGCATTGCTCATGTTATTCAGTCATGTTGTTATTTTTTATTATCTGAATAGTTGCAGGGATACCAACCTACTTTTTGTTCATTTCTAAAGCATTGTAATTTTTTTACTCACTAGCTTTATCTTATTATCACCAGGGATAAATAACTTATCTATTTAGTCAATATGTATCTCCTAATGTTTTTTTTAAATTTTTTTTAAAGCATTTAATTTTTTAACTGAACACAGAAGATTGAAAGAATTAGAGAAATGGATGTTATAAAGGGATCATCTATAAATTCTCTTTTCTTAATACTTTTCACCCCTTTTTTCCCTTTGTCATAAAATGCCACACTTACCTTACCCTCTTACCTCCCTCTCACATGTTATGCTACTTTACATAAATGTATACTAGGAGATCAAAACTAGTTATAGGTCATACTTCAAATTTTATTTTTGAACTTAAGCAATCTGTTATAATAACAATGATAGCATAACAACAATAATAGTTAGATGTGTGCTTTTTTCTAAAATGTTAAATTTGAAGGAAAAAAAATGTATTTATATGAATATATTTATTATACTGTTTTCAATTGTTTTTATTTTGACTGAAATGTGTGAGGTTACACTTAGCCACATGTCATGCCTCTCCTTCTTTGTCACCAACAGTCTCAATTTAAAGAACCTCCTCCTTCTTAGATTTATAGACAGCTCCTTAACTTAGTTTTTTATAACAAAATAAGCCATTAACTTTAAATTAAACTGGTAGTTAATAATTTAATATTGCAGCATCTGCTAATATGCCTGTCTATTGCTCTAAGAGAAGTTTCACACTTATCGTATATCCTGGTGTATTAGGCAACTTTTTAAAACCCCAAATAGTACGAAAATCAGGGAATCTACTTATACACTAACAATAAAGACCGACATTTGATGATCGGGAAATATCAATGCATTATAAACAATAAAATAGACATAAATAATCCTGCAACATTTTAACACTTTCAAAAACCATATTTATGTTATATACAATTAATTGTACTTTTTCTTCTTTATATGTATTTTCTTTACATATATAGATTTTATTTTAGAAACATAAAAAATATTTTATATATTATAGAATATTTTAAATTACATAATAAAAAATTAAGGAAATTTAAGATAATTTATTAAAGAACATTTCAAGAAACATAACACAAATGGAAACTTTTAAAACACACCATAAAGCTACAAATTTGAAGATTCCAGAACATCATCTGTGTTGTATTTCAAATACCACTCTGCAATGGATTCTACTTAATCATCATTTTGATTATAACTCAATTTTTTAAATGTTTTTTAATTTTAAAAATTTTTATGTTTGGATTTTTCAGTAATTTATACACCCAACATATCATAAATTTGCTATAGCACAATAGGAGGGCTATTTATACACCGCGATATACGGTACTTAAATAGCTTATTTTCTTTGGTGTGTTTTATTTTAATTTGTGTTTTATTGTAATACAAATAGTTTATTTCTGTACAAATAATTTATTATATATATTTAATCTTAGAAATTTCCATCTATTATAGACTCTGCTGAAAAAAGCACCACCAAGCGACTGCTGTCAGCTCCTGAATATCTAGAGAAACGAAAGCAAGAGAGAAGGAAATCTGAATTAAATATCAATCGCAACCTGAAACTGAAAAAAGGTAAATTATAACAATAAATATAGTTACAAAAAAATTTTTTTTATATCTTTCTAAAATTGCTTTTTGACAATATCATAAATGGTTTAATTTTTACTCCCTTTTTATTTTAAAAAAAAAAGTCTCTAAACCTACTGAGCGTTTTTTATAAATTAAGTACAGTAAGGAACCGATTATCTGGAACGATTGAGACCATCGATATTCCGGATAACTGATTTTTCCTGTTTTCTCAATCGCTACAAAAAGCCATTTTTTTTTATAGTTAAACCCAACTAAAAAAAAACATTTTTTTTAAATAATCTTAAAAAGAAGAAAAAACGATGAAGTAATACACTAATGATTATTTCCAAAATGATGGTAAGGTAAACATCTTTCAAAAAAGAGTGAAAAATTCATAAAATCTAATGAGGGAAAATTTTTATATTTTTTTAAATGGCGGGAAAACTAATCGAATTTCGTTCCGGTTTTCTGATTTTTGTATAACGGGTTCTGTACTGTATAATATTAAAACATACTTAAAAATTTTGTCTAATAATTCTAAAGATGTATGAATTTTATCTATATAATTTTTCTTGAATATCGTTTATTTTTTAATTACTCTAATGATACTTTCAATTATGGATATTTTGTTAATAAATTGGATAGTTTTAATTTTTGTTCTAATTTTTGCTTCTTTTTTTTGCAGGTGTCAAAAAGGTATGCTAATATTGCTGTTTTGGTATTGTATTTTTTATTTTGTTTAATTTAGAAAGTTGTTTATTTTTACTAAGAGTATAGAGTCTGTATGGAATTTTAACAAAAATTATTTTACTTTTCCTTAAAAGTATTAAAATAAATTTAAGATAATAAATAGATTTATGCATATTAATTGCTTCGAAAGGATAAGTTTACTTAAGCTTAAAAGTAATTGATATTTCTCAACAGCAATATTCATTTCAAGTTATTAAAAAATGAAGAAACTTCAGCATTTTTATTGATATTTTATATTTGAGCATATTTTTTAAATATAAGGTTTAGCTTTTTTTATATATATGAACTGGGAAGAAAATTTAGTTTTGCAATTTTTAATGATGCATAAGGGATAGTTTCATTTGAATTTTGTTAATATATCAGTGTTTTGCACATTGCTCTTAAAATTGAGTTTGAGAATTATTGTGAAAATTTGCTTTTGAATTCTTTCCTTATTTGTTTACTTTATAGTGTTATTCTCTAAATATTTTTATGCATTTCAATAATTTCATAAAATATTTTTGTCATTATCCTTTTGGAGTAAATAAATTGCTTTCTTTATTACCTTATTTGTTTAAAAATAATAATTTGCTAATGGTTAGGACTGGGTGATACATTCATGCAGTGGAAAATATCGATATTATGCAATCATCGCTGATCTGAATGTTTATATTGACAATTTTTCAATCATAGGAGATTACCATTTACCACAATGCGTGTTTCCTTATATATTCTTGACTTCGATGTTTACATACATGAGGATGAGCATTGTTCCTGATAGTCCACTTCGATTGTCCCCGATAGTTTCAAGTGCGTGTGAAGAGCACTTCTCTCAACCATGATATCGTTCACCGGGAGCTCACACAAAAAGCATTTTCGTCTTTCGGATCGTAATTGAATAGTAATAACTGTGGCAATGATCATTATCTTTGCCCCAAGTTTCTTTCATCATGACTCATCTTTTTGTTGACATGATGAGTCCTGATGTGATCGAGAATTGAATTGTTGAATTTTTAGTTAAGGAAGCGTGCTTTCTTTTACTTGTTAAATTTCTCTGATGTTGATTTTTTTTTACAATCAATCTAGCGGTTTATAGTTTTTAAACCGCGATTTTGTAGAAACATCGTCTTTAATTATGGAGAAAAAATAATTTTTGTTAGAAAATATAAGGAATGCAATGTTTGTTTTAAAAAATGCAATTTACTGATTATAAATTTTTAATATTTTATTTTTATGAAATTATTTGTTTTACTTTTTTATGCATTTCTTTTTTTTTCTTAATAGAAATTGATAACAATGAATGAAATTTAAGAGGGTGGGGGCCCAGAAAGTATGTACCTTTTGGTGTCAGCAGTTTTGTCTGGTTCTCAATCCATTTTTTATTTTTTAAAAACCTAATTAATTGTTTATAACTCGACAAATTCATAGTATTTTTGGTAAAGTTGCTGATGGTTTAGTTTATTACTAGAATACAATTGCCTTAGTCAATGAATCAAAAAAGCAAGAATTAGAAATTGTGCAATATCAAATGTGAAACATTAATTTAATGAAACATCACGATGCATCGTGATATTGATGCACAGGAGTACCAAAATCTCAACATTGCCCAGTCCTACTCATGGTATTATAACCCAGGCTTCATTTCCCAATAATTGCATTCAATTGTTTCAATGCATAACTCATTTTAGTTAGCAACCTTTTTAAATAAAATTCTAATTAAATAGTGATTTGTGTACTGAAGCAAGTGTTCATGAATAATTATGTTTTATAAATAATGAATTTTATTGATAAATTGATTTACAGTAATTTATTTTATTTTTTTCCTTCCTCCTTTAGAGTGATAGTACTGTGAATAAAAATGTAAGTTGTGGTTTTATTTTTTTTTCCAATATTGTCTATATATTTTATGACTTTCATTATAAGATTAATTAAATAAACTTTTTTTTTTGTAGAATATGTCGAATGGAAGGCACAAAAAAGAGCATACTGATAGTCATGAAAGTTTGAACGACAAATCTTCGTGGACAAAAAGTCAGGTAATGAAGTTCTCTTAATTGTGCTCATAAAAAATTTTACAAAGCACTCATACAAATTTCTGTTTTGTGAAAATAATTCATGTATAATTTAAAAGAGTTATCAAGTATTTAATTTGCTTACTTTAATTTTACAGGAAGATGTACGTCATAAGAAAAGATGGTTTATAGGGCATCTGATCCACAGAGATCATCTTTCCGATTGTTCTTCAACTGCAGAGTCTAATGTTCCTTTCAACAGAAGCTCCAGAGCAAGACACAGTCTTCCGGAACCTTCTCTGTCCCAAAGATCGGCAAACAAAGAAAGGAGGTTTAGACCATCATGGAGGACCTGGAACAGTGTTCCTGAGGAAACGACTGATACGGAAAATGAGGATCTGGATTTGAAGAAACGTTCAGAATATTACCCCCCTTCTCTTTCATATCGTGATAGAACATATTCGGAGGTGTCGGACGAAATGTTTGATAACAGTGGTGAATATGTAACTTTTTTTTATGCTCACTCTTACGCCACCAGAGACATGCAAAATGGAAACATACTGACCAGAAATAACAATGCCGGTCAATCGGACATCGAAGAGAAAAATGATAAAACTTGTGTTGAAATAAATGGAGATTCTAAATGTGATCAAACGAAGGATCCCGATTCTGAAAGTAGTAGTTCAATTAGTTCCTGGAAGCAAAATTCAGCCATTCGCCGTGTCCAGTCCTTCACTGGCATGGCAAAGGCTAGAGTTGCATCATTGCATCACAACATTTCATTTAAATATCATTCCTCATCCAACAGTGAGCCAAAATCAAAATCTAAACGATCTTGTTTACCGCCTAATGGTTTAAGTGTTTTTCCATCTGAACTGAAGGACGAGAGTCCCACAACTCCTGCTGCCTGGTTGAAGCAACAGCAAGAACACATGGCAGATGGTGGTAAGAAAAGTGGGTCTCTACCGCGGAGCTTCCAACTTGTATCTGAAAACATTGAAAGCACCAATGAAAATAAAAATTCCACTGAAGCAAGTGTGTCTCGACTTAGGATACGTTTAGATGGTCCTAGAGCTTTGCATAGCGAGCAAAGGCCTTTTACTATTGCTTCCGACAAACCATCCCAAGCTGATTTTGGGGATGATTTAGACTATGTTGTTTTAGACTACTCTCACTGTGCTGGTTCTGAATATTTTTTATCCCAGAAAGATTCATATGAGCCTGACACTACAACTGGTTGCACAAACACTCCCGCTATAAGTTTGGAAAATGTTCATAGTATTCACCCAGAACTTAAAATATATCACCAGGCTGCCTCCAAATACGCTACTTTGAAGCACTTGTTCACAAACATGGGCTCCAAGATTGCTGGCTTGAAAGCAAGTTTGAGCCCTTCCTCTCAGCATGCAAGTCCAGAACGTGCTAAAATTGAACTCAGTAGCTTTAAAAGATCCAGTAGTCATTCAAGTATAAAAACTGAAAATGAACTTAGCCCTAGACTTTTTACTGCCAAATTAGCTCATTCTGTGGCAAAAGCCTATTCATCTATGATGAAGCACAAAAAGAAGCACGATTTAAAATTAGAGAGGAAGCCTGGCTTCAAAAAAGAAAAGGTGTCAATGGCTAGTTATAAATCTGAAAGTTCTTTAATTGGAGCTCGAATGGCTCAGCCACTAGAATCCGAATACAGCGTGCCAAAGTATATCTTACCACCAAAAATGTTTAAAGACCTTAGACCTGACAGCCTTTTCTCAGAGTCTTCCACAATAATGTCTTCCAGTGACTGTGACAGAAATGGTGTGGCGGAGATTGATTCTGAATTTCCTAAATTGGACGGAGAAGACACTGTATCAGAAGCTAGTGATACGTCTGCAGATAGCTATTACGAAAGGACATTCGATGCTATCGAAAACGCTCTCGCGCACGACTTGTTTCGCGATTCGGCTATTTACAGTGACCCCGAAGATGCGGATTTCAGTGCCATTGAGCACCCAAAGTTAATGGCATGTTTTACTTCTGAAATATCGGTTGAAAAGCAAAATGTTGAACTTAATGGGTATCACAATGGTGATTCTGGTGCTCTTTCTCCTTCTTCCCCTAAAGTTATGTGTGCGCGTCGAGTCAACCAAGCAATATTGGACAGGTTGCGCTTTCTGGAAGACAAAGTTAAGCTCCAAAATGAGGAAAATGCTGCTGTCATCAACAATCTGAAGGGCACAGCCCATAAAAAACTAGATGGGGATAGGTGGGGAACACTAGTATTAAGTAAAGACTTCGAAGAAAGTGAAACCAGCTCTGAGCATTCTGCATCTACAGTAAACACAGTGATGGAGACTATACATAAAGTTTCAAAACCAAATGGAATGCAGAACTCTAAAAGTCCTCCACGTGTTAAAGGATGGGTGAAACATGTTGTTGAAAAACTTCAAGGTGAGGGACAAGCTTAAACAAATTTGCCAATAAATCTGTGCCTTTGCAAACTCCATTGAAATGCAAAACTTGTGCTTCTTAGAAACTGAAAGTTTTAAAAATGTGCTTTAATGTGATGTGATATTTCTTTAAACTTCCATATCTTCCTAAACAGCTCATTGTTCATAATCTGTTGTCTGAAGTGCAGCTAGTAGTTTTTTTTTTTTCTCTTCAAAAGAAATTATGATATTAATTGATGGAATTCTAAGTTAAGATCAATCAATCAGAAAAAGGAGAAAAAAATATTGATCTCTTTTTTTTCTTTCTTCTCCTTTTTTTTAAAAAAAACTTTTTATGTAAAACAGAAAAACATTCTGTAGCTTCTATTCTTTAAAATGTTATTAAATTTAAAACTGAATTTATACTAATTTATTAAAATGTAATATCGTTTTGCTATGTTTGAATTTTTTTTATCATAATTTTGTAAAAATTTATTTTGTATTTACATATTTTAAAAGTTATTGCTACTTTAAGAATTATATTTTGAACGTTTTATAACAAAATATTGACCCTTTTCTTATGTTTCTCCATTTTCTCCAGATTCCCCATTCAAATAGAATTTGAATTCAGATTAGAACAGTTGTATGTGCATTTTTTCACTAATTAAATCATTTCTTATTTCAAATTTGATAAAATGTTACAATTTTTGACCATTTTTAATGTTTAAAACATAATATTTGTTAATTTCTTTTATATTTTTAGTAAATTTAAAACAAATTTGCTTAGTATTTTTATTAATATACAATTATAATATATTTACATTCTATCATAAAACAAGCATCTAAGCTATTGTTGTTTCTAAGAAAGAAATATGTATCAAACAATAAATTTCATAATAATTTTCCTTGTTTAATTTAACATCTGAACTATTTTTATTGTTTTTTTTCTTCCCAAAAACAATTGAAAGTTGGGTGTTAAGCAATGGAAATATTCATATTGAATAATCATTTTTGTAGTAGTGAGGCTGTTTTATGTTCAGGTAAATGTTTCTGAGACGTCATTGCAACTACTAGTCAGTAATAACATAATAGTTATGCAAATTCTATATAAAGCTTCTCTTAATCCGGTTATTAAATTATGTGTTACTTTCTTCAATTTTGAATGAATTATTCAATAAAAAAATTTACATAATTTAAACCTTTTATTTTTAAATTGTGCTTAGTTATAATTTATGAAATATGTATATTTTTAAACCAAGAATTTTCTAAATTTGTGGAACTGGAATGCAAACAAAATGTTTTGTGAAAATGTGCAATTACTTAATGCAGCTTTAGGCGTGAGTTATCCTTTATTTTTAAAAAAAATTATTGTAAAATTATCCATGATTATTAGTAATAATTGATATTAAAATTATTTTTTGTATCAAATTTCAGGTACTTTTTCCACCTGAAGTGCATTTTTTTTATACTTATTGAAAGCCTTATAGTTTTTGGCAGTTATTTTAAAATTAAATTTATTTTCTTGTAAAAATTTTAACTTAAATGTACATATGGTACTTTGTATAAAGAAATGATGTTTTTCTATAATTTATTGTAAATTTTGCATTTTCTACAGTAGTTCACAGCTATAGATCATATTTGTTTTTGTATTTATTGTCTACAAATGTGATGTATGTTGCAGCTCTTGATTTAGTGACATAATTTTATTGTTTTTTCTCTAGTCATAGCTTTTGTATATTATTTATCTATAATATATTTGTACACACATCATTATTTTGTAATCTTGAAGCAAAATTTGATTTTGCAGCTTTCAACTGCCTTGATGCTTAAGTCATACTAGTTTTCTTGAATTCATTAAAATTTTTAAAATTATTGCAACAACCAGGCTAAATAGTTTCAGTTATTTTAAACTTAACTTTTACTCAATTGTAATAAGGTAAAATATATAATAGTAATTAATAGGTGCTGAGTATCAAAACTTGTACTAAGGACTCACATTAATAGTTACAGAAAAAAAAATTGCTTAAATTATGTAATTATCCTTTCACCATCAAGTGTAGAGCAATTGATAAACATTTCTTCCCAATCTAGAAGGGGTGTAGACGAGGGAAAAACTTGAAAATCCTAGATTCCTGTACAATTAAAAATTCCATATCAGAAGTGACGAAACATTTTCACCAAAAATTGTTGGCACATGAAAATAAATTAGTTACATGTCTGCATCCATAAGTGACAGTTAACAGTTTTTCTAAATGGCTAATCAGACTCATATTAAAAATAAGATATAGGAAAGTGGGTTTTCGTAACTACTACTATATTTTAAGTATGAGGTGAACTAACATAAAGCAGTTTTGTTTGTAAACATAATACTTGTGTTAGTAAAATGCTGTTAGCTCGAAACTTCCCATGATATTTTTAAATATATATTTTTTATTTGTATAGCTATCATACTCCCAATTAAACAGTTCTCATCATGCTTCTACATTTTACTACATACAAAACCCAAAATAGAGTGCATTAAAATGTCATCCATATAGTATATATATTTTTAAAAAAAACATGTCTTAGAAACAATGTTTTTTTTTTCTCTTGTAGTCTATATAGTTCAAATTTGCTTCAAAATATAAATTCTAAAGATTTTGGTAACCAACACCTTGTGTTGTATAATACTTTATTATAGATACTTTCTCATTTTTCTTAAATGTATCACTTCTCTCAGCAAATTATTAATGTGTGTACATAAAAAGCACTTTTTGATATAAAGGAATTTATTTACCTGTTGTATATGAAATACTTGCTATTCTTTGCATGCCTTAATAGTGTTTGAGAGAAACTTCCTTTTTAATTATATTAATTGGCAGACATATGGACATATATATATTAAAAATGCATATCAACATGTATACATCCCATTATGTAAACAAATATTTGTTAAATGAATTAATTCATTGCTTTGTATTTATGAAAATATAAATTTAACTAAGATTTTTTCCCTCCAGGAATTGTTATTATGCAAGGGTTCCTTAATGAATAGAATATTCTTTAAAATAAACCATAAATTAGACTTTGTATTTTCTACAAAGTATAGCATCAAACTTTCCATTTAAATAGTAATTTTTTCTTTAAGCATACAGCAAGCAACAATTTTATGTGCAACATTTATATATAACAATGTATTTCTAACTTACAAAGCATTTCTAAGCACTTATGGATTTTTAAAAGAATGTATACTGCATTTTACGGCCCACCGTTACTCTTATAAACTGCAATAATAAAAGTATATATAATACTTCAATTTAGCAGCTTTCTGTAAACATACTTTTATGAATAAGACATTTATTACATGTTCAGCATATCGTAGATCACAGGAGTTAATCTGTCACAAAATTTATTACATTTCTAAAGAAATTATCCTGATATAAATTAGATAATATATGAGCTAGGCATTTTCGTAACTTGTTAAGAATATATAGAAGAGTTTTCTGATGTAGTTTATCATTTGTATGACAATCACATTCATCAATTGTATATATGTATTTTTTATAGTTGTGATTTTTGTCACAATATTTATCCTTGTACAGATATGTAATTAGAATAATGCTTGGATACAAGTTTTGATTGCCGAGTGATAGTTGTTTAAGTATAAAAATAAAATACTTAGATTAAATGCATTTTGTTTTATTTAACTAAGCCTCTATTTTACATACTGTTTTCTTTCAAAGATGAAATCTCCCACAATTGTCATCTTTCTGCTTTGAGAATTCTCATAGACGACAAATCTGAAGAGTATCCGTTTTCCCTTCACAAAATTTGAAAGGGTAGCAAAATAACTAAAGTTGAGAATATCAGGAGTTAGCATCATTAAGTAGAAAAATCACATATGTTTTTCAATAATCTAGGTATCTTTTGCTATCATAAAGTTAACCGAAGCTAATGGTATTTATCTTTGCATTATTTATTTTTAATTTTTTGAAGGTAATTAACTTCTCCCCCTAATATTATTTTCCTTTATTATTATTGAAAGTTGAAGAATTAAAACTTGAGTGTTTTAATAATTTTATGTAATATAAAGTAATCGTAAAGGTAATAATAAAGTACTTTATATATTACCTTTTGCAACATTTTGTGATATATTTCGTTACTCCTACAATACAATTTTAACGGTAAATAAGTTACATATCTTCTGCTGAAATATTCAATAATGCTCTTCATCTACCAAACATGGTTTTTAGGGAATTATTCCAGATTTTGAAAAATTCTAATAATTTAGTTAATAGATGTTGTTAGTATCCCACTGTTTTCCAATATTTGGAAATCTAATAAACTCTTTTTGCCTCTAATGAGGCTGCCAAAACAGTGAGTTCTTTCTAAATCTAGCAACCATGTCACCTTTTTTTCAACAATGCATCTATAAATAACTAAAACAAATTTTCACCTCAAATATGAGCTCAGAAATTATCTGTTTGAAAATATCGCCTCGTAGAATAAGCTGTAGTAAGCCACTGTATTCTTTCTGACCGTAAGTAGAGAAGATCAAGAGTTCGAGGTTGTTTACATTTATATTGAAATGTCAAACAAAAGAAGCAAATGTAGATTTTTAAAAATTAAAAAACTCTAAAAAGAGTAATAAAGACAGTTCCCTATTTTGAATTGTTATGTGTTTTCATCAGCAAGTAAAATTGCTTCCATTTATTTCTTATTGAGACATACAATCAAGAATTCACGTCATCAGTTTGCTTGATATGAAGTGAATTTAAAACAACCTCAAAATAATATTAGGTATAAATAAAATGACTTCATACACCTCCATAAATACTTCACTCTCTTTAGTTGAAATAAAGTAAATATTTTTACGCCTCATAAATACCTCTTTTGTTACAAGTATCCGAAAAGCAACCTTGTAGACTTAAAAATTCACCTCATCAGTTTGGCTGATTTGATATGAAGTGAGTTTAAAACAACCTCAAAATAAGATAAGGTATAAATAAAATGTGACTTCATACCCCTCCATAAATACCTCACTATCTTTAGTTGAAATAAGGAAAAAAAATTTATACCTCGTAAATACCTCACTCTCTTTAGTTGAAAAAAGCAAAAAAATTTTATACCTCATAAATACCTCTTTTGTTACAAGTGCCAGGAAAACAATCTGGTATACCTTAGAAATCACCTCATCAGTCTATTGTTGACAAAAAATTAATTTAAAACAACCTCAAAATGAGCTTAGGTATAAATAAAATTACTTCATACATCTCAATAAATACCCCACTCTCTTTAGTTGATATAAGGTAAATTTTTTTATACCTCAGATATACCTTTTTTGTTATAAGTATCAGAAAAACAACCTGTATACCTTGAAAATCACCTCATCAGCCTAGTTGATTTGAAGTGAATTCTAAACAACCTCAAAATGAGCTGACGTGTATGCAGAGGCGTATCTAGAGAAAATGGCGCCTATGGCAATCCTCCCTATCGGCGCCCTTNGCTGACGTGTATGCGAAACAATTACATCCTTTACGAGGTATAATTTTTATGGTTGTTTTCTCAGCAACCTCAAATATACCTTAACTTTTCATGGGTACTCGAGCTTGGAGCTTTGCAGATTCCTTGAGAAAGGTTTGCTGGATTCCATTGGAGGAGGTTTACTGGAATCCCTTGGACGGGACTCTTTTGGACCTTCCCGTTGACGTTTGGGTTCATTTTTGGAGCTCACGAAGCGTTTGACTGGAGTGTCTCGAGCAATGTTCAATTTACGTTACAACCGGCTCCGACTGTCTTGACCATGGGAATTCTTTGGGGTTTGACTCGATGAAGAGCCACCATGACGATAGAGCGAGGCTAAGGTTTCACGGACACTGGAGATTTGGCAGGAGGTGATGTTGGAGAGATTGGTTCAAGCAATTGCTCCGTGAGCGACCGGGTCAGTGGAGAAATAGGTTGCGGCAGAGTGTACACATGATGTTTGGAGATGGAGACGGAGGAGCAGCAATGTCCATGTCAGTCAATTCTCATTCTTCATCAGAGGAGGAAGAGTTTTCAAAATCCAATAATTCAGACATGCCTGTAATGCTTCTCAAAAACTGGATGCTCTGACTTTGAATAGCAGCTCTTTATATACCGCTTGGGCTGGATATTACGTCATTCTGTCGTCATAAACTGGTTCTTTCGGAGATATACCATAATTTCTTTATTTTTATTGTTTTTGTTAATGTACGTCGCACTAGAGATGCACAATGGGCTATTGGCTACGGTCTGGGAAACATCTCGGAGGATGATCCGAAGACATGCCATCACAACTTTGATCCTCTGCGGAGGGGATGGCACCCCCGCTTCGGTAGCCCAACGACCTGCGCGCGAAGTCGAGCACTTTACGGTAGCACAGTTTAACGAGGACCAATACCGCACACCCTCGGTCCCTACGCAGACTGACCACCCACCCGCACACTGACCGTAGCCAGAGATGCTTGACTTCGGTGATCTGCTGGGAACCGTGTTTTAACGATCAGTCCACTGCGGGACATTTCTTTATTAATATTTGAGTATAAAAAGTTAATTAATCATTAAAGTTGCGTGTAATATTTGCGTTTGAAAAATGACAAAAAAGAGTTTTTCGATAAAAAGATAATTGAAAGCTTGAAAATGGACCTTGTTGATTGTTTTAATTCTTCAATTTAATAAATTTTCCCAGGAAAATTACAAAAACATGTCATTTGATAAACTGAAAGTTTGAAAATTTGCATCCTACGTGTTGACTGGTAGTATTACAATTTTTCAGTTGCATTTATTTTTTAAATAATGGATTGTTATTTTCTGAACCCCCATGGAAAAATGTCTTTTCAAGTTTGTGAAAATTACAAAGCAAAATGAATCACTCGAGTTGGCACAGATGTGATGGGTAACAGCATGTGCGCGGTTCATTCATTTTTAGTCATTCATGTTTTGCGTTTGTGAGCTTTTTTTNAAGGGGTCATGGTGCTTAGATATTTTTTCTAGTGACTGTAGTTGACATTAGTGATCGCCAACGAGAGCATCTTATGCAAAAGATCTTACTACTCTTACTCTTTCAAAATTTCTCAGTGTGAGTTCAGTATCTGGCTCTGTTGACGCACCTGTAAGAATTTGCTCGACTATTTTTAAATGCAGTAAGAATATCCATTAAAAAATTTGCCATGAATACTTTTCGGCTACCGCAGTTCACTACAATTTTTTCTGAAGTGAAGAGTAACAAATATTAACTGTGACCGTAGCAATTTTTGTTTATCCGATTTTTTTCTTATATTTTTTTGACAATCTTGTAAATAAATCGGTGAAATCAGGAAAGCTTTTCAAGTTCAGAGAGAATTATTGTATCTAGTCTTTATAGTTGTAAGTATATTTATTTCAATTGTTTAGTTTTGTAGTGTATTACTGAATGTGATTTTAAACGATATTTTTTTAAGTAAATTTGCAAATGACAGTTTATAACTTGAATTCTATATGCGGAATGTCCCCTGCACTCTTTCATTTGATTTCTTTATCTTTGTAAGTTTAACGGTTTTACTTCGTAAATACGCAAGAATCATTTGTATTCAAGAATCTCAAGTTACATTTTCAAAATTATTTATTTTATGATTATAAGACAAATGATGAAAATTTAAATCAGGTCAGTTAGCTAGATCTGCAAGAAAGATATTACATTATCAGTTTGAATTTAATATCGCAACTAATTTATTATTGGTAACTTATCTTTTGAATCTGCCTTTAATTCAGTGAGAAATCACATCCAAATTTAAGGCAGACTCGTCAAAAAGCTGTATATTTATTTACTCGAGATTTTGATATTACGTCAAGTATAATATTAGGCATTTGTTTCAATTTTAAATCCTTTTAAAATGACATGAAATCGGTTTATTATTTTTATTTTGAATATTTTGTTTATGAATGACTTTTTTTTAAAAATATTGTTTTGCTGTCCAAATTTTGAATTGCTGTCCAAAGTACTGAAATTTTGAAAATAGAAAAAATTCGTAAATTCTGATTACGCATATTAGTAATAGATGATATATTCCCTACATATTAGAGCAATGATAATTAATATTTAAAATACGAAGATAAAGTTAAAACTAATTTTAAATCAGAGTAGGGGCATTAATTTTGTGTAGTATAGGTTGAAATAAATTAAGCACTATTATTTTGTTAAATTTTTTTTTTAAGATTTTGTTCTTTTAATCATAATTTTTATTTTTACAAATTACTAAGCTATTACACAATTATGAAATATCTTGATTACATTAGCATTTTTTTATTTTTTATAAATGGTTAATTTCTACCATTTTATTATAATTATTTTTTCTTGGATCCTAATTTTTATTCTGCTTTGAAAAATAAATTTTTCATGCTAATTATGTGCTAACCACACGTTTTAGTTCATGTGTATTTTGTTCCTAACTTTTTCATACTTTGCTTAACATATTAAAGCCTGTTATTTTTGTCTACTTCTTGTACCAGACCTATTCCTAAGCTAAAGGTATCATGCCAAAGTTGGTGTTATCCTTTTAGTAGTAATCATAACTATTTATTTTAACTTTTATAAGATAACCTTAATAAAATTGGTACTTAAGGTATACATAAGGTCATCTATGGTCATACATAAGGTATCTATTACCACTTACTTATAGGTATACTTATTTCAATTTATTATTATCTATTAACACTTTAACAGTAGTTCAGTATGGATGGTGTTTTCAATATAAATGTAAACAACGTCAATCTTGAGCTCTTGATCTGCTCTACTTCCGGTTAGAAAGTACGCAGCTGCATGTTACAGCTTATTCTGCATTGCGATATTTTCAAACAGATAATTTAGTTTTTAATAAAAGAAGTAACTTATATAATTTCTTTTCTCAAATCTGCTTTTTTTACAAATACATCTATATAAGAAATACTACTCAAAAGAGTCTCAAATCACGATAATCACGTTTTGAGCCAAATGGCTTCTTAACACACCAAAAGCAGTAACGCGGAATTATATGGCCACAAAGAACTTGCTGCGCTCCCTAGTGTAGAAAACTCCGTCCATTAACAAAACACCACAATTGATTAAAAAGTACTTTAAGTATTCATTAAATTAATTAAGTATTAATTAAAAGTACACAATTAATTAAAAGTACACAATTAATTAAAAGTACACATTTAATTAAAAGTATATTTTTTACAGCCTCCATAAGAAATAAGTATTTTTTTGTAATGGAGTACATTTTTATTATTTTAGATGAATAGCTGAGATGAATGGTTTTAGTACTGAAGAGGAAACACCAAGCAGCCATAACCAAATTTGTTGCCTCTTAGATGAAGGGGACAGATGTACTCAGCCTGCTGGAAATGCAAGTTATAATAAAAGAATACAAAAAACTGTTGCACAGAAGAAGTTGAAATTAAGCATTGATCCAAATGTAAGACAGGCTGTGAACCCTTGGTTTGGACACTAAAAATCTTAACAGAATTAGTATTATAATAATATATTTAGAAATTAAATTGGCTTGTACTTAGTAAAAATATTCTTGCATTCACATAGTGGTAAAGTTTGAAATTTTCTCTTTCAAAATTGAAGTTTTACAATATTTTTTTCATAACTTAGTGTAAAAATATTATTAATTATGTTCAAGTAAATATTTTTTTATGTAATAATTGATGTTTATATTTGTATTCATAGCTTTTTAATGATTGCTTTTTCCATTTGTTAAGTTTTTTGTTTCTTTTTTTAAATTAGCCTTAAAGATTTTAATGTGCATAAT
This sequence comes from Parasteatoda tepidariorum, assembly GCF_043381705.1. Classification (NCBI taxonomy): domain Eukaryota; kingdom Metazoa; phylum Arthropoda; class Arachnida; order Araneae; family Theridiidae; genus Parasteatoda; species Parasteatoda tepidariorum. The sequence continues at coordinate 73,386,831 of NC_092206.1, forward strand.
GCCCAAGTTGCTGTTTTGAGTTATAAAGGAAAAGCTTGTGTCTTGGGAGATAATTTTAAAATATTCAGATAAAGAAATATTAGTTATACCATATGATAGGATTGTTTCAGATATTATCTACTTATTTATTTTCTGAAAAACATTTAGTTGATATTTAACTCTTAGAGGATGTTTATTTACAAAACAGCTGTTCTGTTATCAAATTAAATTTTTCTATATAATATTTACTAAAAAAATTGCTCTTAGACACTTCTATAACATTTGGGAAAAAAATTTTAAAAATTATTTAATACTTTATGTTATACATTTTCTTACTAGGAAATTTTTTATATTAAATTAGTTAATCATTTATTAAATTTTCTTTGATTTTGATTGTTTTTTTATTATGAAATGAAGCTAAATGAATTATAATTATATTATTAATTATGTATTTTAATCTCAAAGTAAAATTTTTCAACTTCTAAGTACTTTTGATAAAACTTGAAGTGTTTTCATAAACATTAAATTAAAAAACGGTTTAAATGTAAAAGTTTTAATTTGTTAACATTTAAAATTGACTTAGGTACATATAAAAAACTGTGAGAATTTATTACTATAAGCATAAGAATGTCGACACTAATTGTTGCATTTATTTAAACTGTGTAACTAGCAACCTGGTTATATTTTAAAACTTTTTAACTTTTATTCGATGCAACCAAGCTCTAATTATTATTATTTTTTCCCGTTTACTTTCAGGCTCGTCATATCTACATTTGTGAATACCATAAGAATGTCATCCAAAGTATTAGAAATAAACGGAAATCTATTAAAACTGAGGATGATGGTGCAATGAATGACCAAGATATGGACATACCAGAAGTAAGAAATGTGCTTATTTCTAAAAAAAAAAACTAATAAGATTTTGTGTTTTTTTATTTTATTATATCTTTAGAATTGTAAAATGTATAAAAAAAAACTTAATTGAGCATCAGATGCTACTTAAGCTTGTTGTTAAGTTTATTTTTTTAGGTTAATTGCAGTGGTTTAAAATTAAAACATTCATCATGAGGTTTTCAGTAGCCTCAGTGCTTTAATTTTTTATGGAACTCAGTTTTTTTGTGTGAACTGCTTAAACGAATTTATTTTTTTGTGTTATAAATTATTTATGATCTGATCCAGCTTTTTAAATAATTTTAGCATTATAACGTAACTTTTAGTTCATTTGTAAAATTTTCTACTTAAAATAATTTCTTAGCAAGAAATCTAACTTTTTTTTCTTCAAAAAATTAATTGTTTTCAATAGCTTAAATAATTTAATTAAAAAGCCAAGTGTAGCTGTCATCAGTTTTTATAAGGAATTTATTTGTTAAAATTTATAGTTGTTTAACATAATTTATTTTTACATATAATCAATTTTTCAGTTAAGAATAATTTTTAAAGCAACAAAAAAGAATACTTAACATAATTTTAAGATTCTATTGGTTTAAAGATATCTTGATGATGCCTTCATATTGAGCTGATTAGGAAATTTTTTGTTTCTTTTCTTCTTGATAAATTTTGGTTGTATACCTATACCTGCACAGGTATGGGTAACAGTAGTAACATGCATATGTTATTGCTCTCTAACTACATTGAATACAAAAAATGTTAAAACTAATATGGAACCTATACTTATTCTGAAATTAACCATTATTGTCTTTGAAAATCTACCTGAGAAACTCCAAAATAACTATCTTCCTAATTAAATATAAAAGATGCATAATTTATAATATGAACTTTACTGATGTATCTTTTTAATGAAAAGGAAATCAAGAATCAAATAAGAAATTGATAATCACCGAAGAAATTTTATTAACTGTCAACTTTCTGAAAATTTAAAGTTTTAAACAGTGAATTTAATTGTGAGCCATGTAGGTATTGCTAATTAGCAATACCTACATGAAATGTATGAAAAAAAATAGTTTGATGTAAATAAAAAATTCTTTTCATGAAATTCCATATTTTTGAAAAGCAATGTATTGTTTATTATGAAATGTTTTATTTTGGTTAGATTTAGTCATCAAATATCAGTATAAACTAATATGCACCATACCTTATTTTCTTTTTTAACTGATATCAACTCTGTTTTTTTTTTTTTAAATGAAAGATTTTTTAATTTTTTTAAAAAATTCTCATTAATATGTGGATATAGTTTTTCACCCATAAAGAATTTTTAATTTGGTTTCAATAAAAGAATGCTCTAATATGTCGAATTTTACAAGCTATCTTTCTCTAAATTAGTAAGAATTCTATTGAATTTTTCTTTTAAAGGAATTTCAAAAAAGTTTCCTCTTCAATGAAATAAACATCATGTTTAACATTTATGTTGTAATTTTGTCAATTAAATGGAGAACTGTTTCAATGATATTTTAAACTAATTTCAAATAACTTGTACTGTGATAATTTAAAAATAATAAAATTTTGTTTCCATTATTACCAATGAAGGTTGATTTATATCAATTGCAAGTGAGTGCTCTTAGAAGATATAAAAGACATTATAAAATTCAAACTCGACAAGGAGTTAATAAAGCTCAGCTTGCAGAGGTAAGTTTTTATAGATTTTAATATTTTTATTGTATTATCTTTTATTTCAAATTCAAAATACTTTACTTATTTAAAGGTAAAGAAATATTTGAAACTACAATGTAATTAAAATAGGAAACATGGTATGGAAGTAGAAATTATCAATTTGGTTTAAAACATCATTTTGAAAATTCCATCTTTTTTTGAAAAATTCCATCTTTTCATATTTTATAGGAACATGGAAAATTATAAGTATATTAGTAGCGTTACATCAGTTTTGGAAAATAATTTACTAAAAATTAATTAATTGATAAAATTTAAAAAAAATAATAAATTTGTTCATGTTTAAAGTAGTTCATGTTGTCATTTCAGAAATTTTTTTAATAAAAATTATACAATATACACATACATTTTCTATTATCTATATCTGTTATCTATTTGCATTTTCTAATCTTAAATTTTTATTATGAATATGTAAATTTGTAACTTCTAAATATCTCATAATAAAAACAACCGATTAATTTAAAAAATAAAATAAAGTAATACAGAAAGAAATTTTTTAGTTTAGACGTTATTCAAAAAAGTATTCTTACTTTCGTTGTTCTATTTTTTATTATTTTTTAAATTCTGCGGATGATTGACCGTGTAAAGCTAGGCACAGATGGCGCTAGGAGGTAAAATTCATCTCAAGACTTCAGGGTTACTACTTCTGATTGATTTTTACACCTAAACTTTAAAAGGCATGCCATCTACTTTTATTATACTAATAATGTTTACAATATAATACATTCTTTCTATTTAAATTTCAACGAAAAAAACAGCAAATGAATTCGGAAGACTTCGCAAGCATGCAACCCAAAAATTATCAATCGGGGATATTCTACACAAATATATCCTAATAAAGAATAACACTCAAAACATGGGAAATTTTACACTTTATTTTTGTTTTGATATTAACTTTCGTAAATTTACTTTAGGATCTCAACCAGTTAGAATTTGTAAATTACGAGAAACTCTTATGAATTGTAAAATTATATGTAAATTTAATCACAAATTGTAATTATAAAACAAATATTAAGCCTGTTCTTACATGGCCTCGTAAGTATACATCGGATGTTTTCTATATTTCTTCCGTTTTTAGAAAGCTTGTTATTGCTTACATTCAGTCAACCATTCGTTTAAGCAAACAAAAAATTGCTGAAGAGTAACTAACTAATGGGAAAAAACTGAGTTAGTGAACAAATAAGAGAAAATTCCTAACAAAATAATTGGTAATAGTTCACTGTTTTGGTTTCTTATTTTCATTTTCATTACAAAAGAATAAACAGTTTTAAGTTCTTTAAAAAGCATTCATCAGAGAAAAGTCAACAAAAGTATTTGCTTGTAAAATTTAGCAGCACACTTCTTCAACTGTTGAAATGCAAATAATATCAATTTCTTAGAACAACCTAAGAGAGTATTGAAGAAATAACTACCCATATTGAAAAAGTATGAAAATGGGTGATCTTTTCTCAGGAAAATACGCTTTTTTACATTCACACCCATGGGGTGAAGGAAAACTCCATTCAAATTAGGGTACAAAAGGGTTTATGTTATTTCTAGTAATGCCCCTCCCTCCCACTCAACATATTCAATTCTTTCATTTGACTGCTGTAATGTTGCAATTATCAACACTATAGCAAAACAAAAATCTGCGTTTTTTAATTTGTTCCGGTTTTTTGCAAAGTACTTCTTTTTCCACAAATTATATGTTCCTGTATTATAAAATCTCATTTTAAACCTTTGCCTATTAAAATTTAATATGTGTTACGTTTTTACTCAAAACATAAGTTTGATGGCTTGCTAAATTAAAAAAAAAAAATGTTATAAAGATGTATTGTCATGTATAGCAAAAGATGTTATTTGGCATGTTGTTGAAATTTTCTTTTAAAACTTTGATAAAGTGGGAAACCCAAGTGGAAGTCCTGTTTATGCCTTATTGCTAGATAAATTTTGTTATAAAAAATATTCAAAATTGATTTTTGTTTCTTTTTCAGACTCTTTCACGCCATTTCAAAACTATTCCTGTGATGGAAAAAGAAGCAATTACTTATTTTATTTACATGGTAAAGACTAATAAAAATAAACTGGATCAGAAAAATGGAGAATCTTCAGGAATTTAGTAGTCTCCCATCTATCAGGAACAGCATTTAAAGTTTGTCATTTTCATCAATGTTCTTCAACCTATTGTTTTTCTTTCCAGTTTATATTTATTTCACCTAACTCTGTTCACAAAATAAATCTTCCATCCATGAAGTTTAATCATTGTATTTAAAAAACGCATTTGCATTTTTTCGATTTCAGGTATTCAATGGTTTAATGAAATTTATTGTGCAAGGATGAACCTATGTTATATTTAATAATGTGTGCTCTCGTTAATTAGAATTATAAGTGAAGCACATACAATGAGAAATATATTTTGAATTAATAGTCAAAATTATACATTTTAGTTTACAGTGTGATAAAATATTTGTTTATTTTTACTATTTAGTAAAATCATAAGAAACATACAGATTTTCTTCAAATAATGGCAAATTGAACATGTAACAAAGACATAGAGTTAATTGGTAAAGACTGTATCAATAGAGTAAATTAAGTAAATATTCAGTCATAAATTTGATTTTAAGAATGTTTATTTTTTCTTTGTAGATAATTCTGGAATGTATTAGCATTAAATAGTTTTTGAAAACTGCAAAATTTTATTTCTGGACAAAAGATTTTATGTAATTATTTTTCACATATTTTTTTTAAAATAAATTCTTAAATATATTAACTCATAATTTTACAAATTTTTATTTTGCTATTAAAGTGCAAAGAAAAAATATATACTGTTCCAAGAAAGTAACAATGTAAATAAGTTACTACTATTATTATTTATCAAATATTGATTTTTAAGCTAACTAATGCAGGTTCTTGTGCCAATTCCTACCATTCTTTAAAAATTGCAATTCAAATAAATGCATGAATTAACATACTAAAGAATATCAATGAGTTCTATACTCAAGGATAAAAATATATTGGTAAGAAATTCTTATATATATTTTTTTTAATATTAAATTTGATGTTTATTATGAAATTGCCCTCAACTGTGTAAAAATCTAATCATTACATCATAAGTTATCTAGAGGGATTAGTTCTTCATAATATATTCTTGTACGTAGTGTTTTTAAAATATTGCAAGATAAAGTTTATTATGACAATGGGAACAAAAAGCTTATAGTGACATTAAAATTTTACAATGGTATAAGTTTTAACGACAGATATATAAAACTGACCCTACATATAAATTTGTAAACGGACATATTTTTTAATTAAAGTCATGTATAATTTTTTTTTAAATTAAAAATCTCCCCATATAGCTTTGATTGATGTCTGGGGGAAAAAAACCTTTCTTTTTTTTGACTGTTGACAGTCTACCCTACTTAAAAATGGCTATGATTTATATATGGTTTTGTACTCACAAATGCTAGTATTTAACTTAATGTTATAAATATGGTTTTTATATTAGGTTTGCTCACAGCATTTTGATCATCAAATGTTTAGGTGCATATTTGTCAAAAGATAAATAAAAAATTTTAGCAAAAAACAACAACTATTAGAACTGAATAGGTTTAAATATTAATGACATTAATGTACAAAAATGCACTGTGAAATTACATATATATTACAGTGAAAAACTGTGCTGTATGACTTGTTATGACTTAAAATATTGTATTATGTTGAAATTTTTTTATCTTAGGTCTTGTGTGAGAACAATTGTCTTTTTTTAATTTTTTGATTAGGCACTGAACTTGTCTGATCTAGAAAATCATGTCTATAAAAATTCAATGACAAAATTTTCTTGCTCTTTTCCTGCTAGCAAATTTGTCTATGCTTACAGTAATTATATATAGTGCGACTTTCAGGAGAACTCCTCCAGGCATCAGTCTCGCGTCGTGGCAAGTACCGTGGTTATGAGGAAAAGTCACTTCAAATAGGGGTGTGGTGTGAATAGTTTTGTCTTGATCTTGGCATTAGTCAGTGTGAGTAAACTAATCAACACCTTCATTCCTCCATTAGAAATGTGCTCTCGCTTGTTACCATGGCAACAGGCATCCCCAGATTTTTTGAGGAGTTCTCCTCAAGGCCGCATTGTATTTCACTCTTGAAATATTTTTTTTTATCATGTTTACAAACTTGAAATGAATTAGTTCATAATATAATATTTGTTTGTGTTGATCTTGTATTTAGAAGCAAACAATGTTTGATTATCAATTTAGTTACCAAGATAGACTATCATTGTTTAATCATATTGTGTAACATTTCTTATTACTTTAAGCAAAACATTGTTTAAAATTCTGATTACTTTACATTCAACTGTTTCAAAATGACAGATATTGTGTCATTTTGAAATCCTGTTTGTCGAACACTCTTTGATGCTTGTGAAGCGACTAGTTCTAGGATGAGTATTTTTTTACTCTTGATATCGTCAAAAATAAATAAATCAAAATGATCTGAATAAAGAAATATTTATTTTGTGTAAAGCAACATTTGATGCCTCCCATCATATGTTATGAACATGAAATATTCATAACATTAAATGAAATGTTATGAATGAATGTCACATTAAATGGTGTCTCATTCAAGTAATTAAATTAAAATTCTTTATGTCACTTTTCTTGCATCAATCATTAAGTACCACTGCAATTTTATTAAAATACAAGATATTAATGTGAAAATGTTTAAAATTTATTTAAATAATTGTATGTTATAACAGTTTCTTTTAAATAGGGGTGCACAACCTCTTATAGAAGAAAACCACAAAATTTTTTGGGCTCTCTGGGATTGCAAGGAATTTAGTATTTTAGCAACTAATCTAAGTTATTACCTTAATATGGTTTGTCTTAAGGAATACAAGGCAGCACGTAACAAATTATATTTAATTTTTGAAAAGTATAATATTTTTTTAAGTTAAAATTTTATAAATGTGAAGGGGTTTGCACTTTTTCTTTTATTTTTAATAAAAAATCAGTTAAGTTGCAGGAAGATTTCACCTTTCTTTGTAAAAAATTAATCTTATTATTTTTTAATTGTTTATAAATTTTTTATATCTTTAATTTTTAATAAGTTCTTAAATTACAGTTATTTTGAGTGTTTTTCAAATCTCGCCCCATCTAATTTCTTCTTTTTCGAACTAAATTCTGGTGGTGAAGTGAGAACATGAATCATTAAGGTTAGATACCTGGCTGTCATTACTGTAGCTCTTGTATGTGCTAACTACAGGGAAAAAAAATAATTTTAATTTTTTGAAGAAAATGTTCCCTATAAAAATTGAAAGATTTTTAAACCTTTTGACATCTTGAATTGTTTCCCCTACATTCTGTAGTTTTAATGCTATAATTATTATTATAGTTAACTACTTTAAGATCATAACTCTTAATATTATAACATGTGTCTTCAGTTTCTTGAAAATAGTTTGATAAAAAAGCAAGAAAGTTTAAAAGAAGCTTCTAATTATGTTGTATTTCATTTAAATTTCGAATTAAAGGGATCAACAGTCTTGATAGCATGTTGTGCACCCCTACTTTTTAACAGACTTTTGTAAGAATAGGGCATTCCAAAAACGACTGAGTAATTAAATATCATAATCTAACTGAAGTATTAAGTAATGGTCATTTTTACCTTCAGCTTTTGAAATTAATATCATCAAAGTAGCTGGTGTAAATTGACTGTCATAAAATTTAGTTATATTGCTCCCTTTTTCATATGAGCTGGGTTTTTTTTTTTTTTTTTTTTTTGGGTATNTTTTTTTTTTTTTTTGGATTGCCTAATAACATGCATTTTAGTTTTTAATAAAAGTCATAGTAGAAACTTTAATTGCATGCTTTAATAATTATTTTTTAAGAGCTTTTATGATGCTTTGCATAGGAAAGAAAGGCAACTCTTTAAATTTTCTAAGACATCTGAATTGAAATTCACAAATACTTTTCTTTTAGGTGTAATTTTGAAAAATTTTATAGTTGATGATTCAGCTTTAATTTGCTTAATTTAGTTTCATGAAATTTTAAAATTGTATTTTTTTATAAGCTAATGTTTTGAATTTTATCCTTTATCTCAGTATTTATGTTAAAAATATCAAATGCAAATGTAAGAAACTTATTCTATTTTATATATATCTACATAAATTAAAGCAGAAAAACTAAGAATTTTAAGTGTATATTAATTTCATTAGTTTTCTGCTAATTTATTTTGCTCCAAAAATTTTCGCTTATTTAAGCCTCTGCATTTGGTATTTCATCACCATTGCAAATCATTCATTAATCACTGTTGTATCTCAATATTTAATAACCAACCATTTCATTTCACGATTACCAGTCATTGTGTGGAAATTAAACATAAATTATGTTAAGTCTTTTAAATTTTTTAGTATTTATTCTTGTTTAATTTGCAGCTATTTAAAGTTCTAAGATCGCTTAATATTGACTTGCTATTATTTTTCTCCTTTCATTTGTAAATATTTATGAAGAAATTTTAGTTGTATTAAAATATTCAATACATTCTCTTTATTGATAAATAAAAGAAGTGTTTCATATATTTTATTTCTTGAATGCATGTTTTTAAAATTTATTAATTATAAATTAATAAAATTATTAATTTATAAATTAATTAATAATTTTATTAATTAATATATTATTTCTTTTATTTAATTGTTACCTCACAAATGTTTTGTTATGTGTGTATTGAACTAATTTTAAACTATTGTCACTATTACAACTTATGAAACTGTGCTGATTTTGTAAAACTACATTATTAAATTACTTTCATAAAATTATTGTCTATGTCTTATTTTTTATTATTAAAGCTAAATTTTCTGAAACAGGATAACTTATCCTTTTTTAGTGTTTCAATTTACCTTTAGTAATTGATCATTCTTTATTAAAAAACAACAACACTAGATTCGGTTTGTAGTTAAATTTATTTTTTATGTTTCTGCTTGATGGGTTGCATTACTCAGTATCAATCAGTATTCGATATCCGAATAAATAAATTATATCTGTATATCGAGTGAAAGATGATTCAGTATCAATACACATCCACAGAAGGGATTTAGATCGATAGGTTCTGAAGTCTTTCTTTTACCTATAAGAGCTTTATCCACTCCTAGAAGTTTAATTTGAAATTATTTGTTGTTATTATACAGTGTTTTAGTTAGTTACGTTTGTGTTGTGTGTTTTTACTTCTCAAATGTTGATCTTAAAGAAAATTGCGATTGCTGTCTGTCCTAATAAAAATTATTAATTAAAAACTTATTATTTTTATTTATAAGAATTTTTTTGTCAATTATTTTGCTGATTTTCGGATTATATATTAATATTCTGTTATTTTATTAGCATTCAAATTCATCTGTTCATTTTTTTATTTCCTCATTCCAGCCATTTACTATTTATTCACTCTACATTACTAACAATATTAGATATTGTTAGGTAAATTATATGACAGATGTCGTAATCACGACTGACTTACAAATCATTCATTGCTGAATAACCTTATGCATATTATTCATTAATAAAAAATGACGTATTATTCATTAATGTCGATGACGTATTGTTCATTCTCTAATGCCATAGAGAATGAAGTATTATTCATTAATGAAAATATTAAACGTGTCTTGATGCAATTCATGATTTCTCCGAAGAGAACAATCTATGGATGGTTGGCCGTGTAAAGCCAAGTACAGGTGGCTCTCCGATTTATTTTAACGCTTAAACTTGAAAACACATTGTCAGTCAATATTAATATGTTGTAGTGTTTACAATATAACGCGTTCTTTCATTTTAACTTTAGCTTAATCCGTTTAATTTTAGCAGAAAACGAATTAGGACCACAAATATGCTACGATGCTACCCAAATAATAGCGAACAACGATATTTTACACTAATATATCCAAATTTCACGCTTTATTTATGTTGTGATATTAGTTTTCCTAAATTTTTTTTAAGGCTTGCCACATTTAAAAATTTATAAATTACATATATCTCTTAAGAATGGTAAAAATTACTCGTTAATTTAAACACAGATTAGAATAATGAAATTTCCTAGAACATCAAGCCTGTTAATGCATCGGCTCTTAAACGTAACATAAGCGGAACGATACACCGGAAGTTTTCCATGTTTCTTCCGATTTTAGGAAGCTTGTTATTGTTTTTATTCAGTCGTTCATTGTTAAAAAAAAAAAAAAACATTACCACCATCTTTAAAATTTTTAGTTTTATATATTATGGAAGCAGCAAATTAAATTCGTGTTATTGTTTACAATTGGTTTATTGAAGATTATCCTGCTTTATTAAATGATGAAGTTCAAAAGTTAAGATAAAAATCGGATGTGTAAATGCGTGGCATTTTCTCAGTGGAATACTTTGCTATTTTAAACGAGAAAAGAAGAAATTTTTAATAATCTAATGAAAAATGCTGCTAGAGGTACTATTTAAGTTTTTTTTTTAATTGATAATTTTTTAAATATTGATAATATGTAGGCAAGTATTACGAAACACCTAGATATTTTACTTATTTTGAACAGGTATTTTTAACTTTTATTTTTGTATCAGCGATTTTTTTCTCTCCAAAATAGCGGTTCCAACCCAATAGTGAACTGATGGTTTATTATTAATTTTATTTAAGTAACATGCATATTTGTTTTTAATTCTCATAAATTATTTTCCATCTAGTTTTGTTTTTGAAGTACAATATTTATTTACAAAAAGAATGTTGTGCACATAACTTCCTAGATAAAAAGTAAACTTAGATTATAGAACAGTTTTCTTNGGTATTTTACTTATTTTGAACAGGTATTTTTAACTTCCTTTTTTGTATCATAGCGATTTTTTTCTCTCCAAAATAGCAGTTCCAACCCAATAGTGAACTGATGGTTTATTATTAATTTTATTTAAATAACATGCATGTTTGTTTTTAATTCTCATAAATTATTTTCCATCTAGTTTTGTTTTTGAAGTACAATATTTATTTACAAAAAGAATGTTGTGCACATAACTTCCTAGATAAAAAGTAAACTTAGATTATAGAACAGTTTTCTTTATTCAAAAAATGAATTTACATTCTTATGAATATTATTGGTGATATACATCAGTAATAATAATGGTCCTGCAGAGTTAGTTCTAAGTCTGCTTTTCGATCAAATGGTAGCTGATAAATGGTTTTCTTTATTCAAATAAAAAGAGAAAATAGCATAATTTTTTTTCAAAACTGAGAAAATAATTGTTTTGTTTTTTTCATGCATAAATACAAATTTAATAGGCAATCAAATTTTTAACGCATCGTTTTGAATTGCATTTCTCATCTATAACGGTGCTTTTTTAATACATCTTTAATTAACGAATAAAATGACTAATGGAATATTTTTTCTAAAAATAAGCTTCTTAGGCATATTTCAAGTATGTTATAATAATCGGTGCTACCTTTGGATTAAATTACGACATTAAATTAAAATATTTATGAATGAATAGCCATATCCTTTTTTTCAAAAAATTTTTTTTTTTTGAACTCCAAAATATGGTCCTAATACTTCAATAAAAATAGCAAACAAAGGTTTTGATAATTATGCTTGCCACTTTTACATTTTGCGATTTTCACCGTAATTTGGAAACTAATAATTTCATTCAAATATTTTTCATCCTTTAAAACTGAATTACCTGAGGAATATTTCATAAAAAAAATTTTAAAAAAAATGCTGGGTTCACTAAAATGGAAAGTGGACGAGCGTGATTGAGTTAGAAATATAGTAACGATATTGGCTACCTTTCGTGGTTATGAATGACAGTAAAAGAGTATAACTAATTAACAACTTCGCATGTGAGCATTTAAAGTGAAAATAAAGTCATGCTAAGAAGGATGCTTCCAGAACAGAGCAATGTGCGCTGATATGCTTTTTAGTGACGGGATATGATGGTTACAGGTTTGTCAAATTTGTTGTCAAATGTTATATTCATGGTGAACATTGTTTGGGACAAATGTGGAAATGAATTAGCCTAAATCAATTTTACATCAGCTAAGTCTCATAGCAAGTAGATGTCATTATTTCCTCTACATTCATATCTGCTGTTGATGAAATGATTAGAGGTAATCGAAGATTTACGATTGGTAACACCTGTGTTGCACTTTGATATAAATAAAGGAAGTGTGCAATCACCTTCTTTTCAAATTCGTATTATTTAACTTCGACGAGTTGGAGGGAAAGCTTAGTGGATTTCCTTTTATGGGCGGGGAAAGTTAAAACGCATGAAATATGAGAGCAAGTGAATTGGTGAAACAATTATGTAAAAAGTAGAATCAGTAGAAAAATCTTCATTTGGAAAAAAACACTATTCAGTGGGAAGGGACGACGATGAAATGTTAAATAGGCTGTCTATATTTGCTTTCCCTCGATTCTCCGTTTCTTTCACTTCGACTTTCTTCTTCCTCTGAATCGCTAGAACAAACTCTACGGGTGCGCTTGAGTCTCACTTTGTACACGCCAACTCGTGATGGGAGATCTATAACTTCTCTTTCCTGATTCACCTTCTTAGTACGATTTTATATGCTCTCACGTGAACTGATTAATCTGTTACACACAAACCGAGATGCTCTTAAGTTACTTTATAACGTGGAATGGTGGTGGTTTTATGGTTTCAGTATTTCTGATGCTTTGTCCACTTTTTGTTTGAACAACCCTTTTATAGAGATTATCATATGCATGTTATATCGAACGAATTGTAACTGTAACCAAGAACATTTTTTTGAAAAAGACTTTTCTTACAGAGAGTCAAAGCCTAAAAGTAAGCAGAAAGTGTTTTTCATTTCACCATCACTAGAAATGAAAACGTTTTAAAAGATGTATGTTTACATTCTTTAGGCATCGTGGTGGTTAAAATAGCTTTGAATTAGACTTATCAAACTATGAATCAAATATTAAAACAAATATCCAGTTACCATAGGAAAAGAAAAAAAAATAGTGTGACAACTGTGCTTTAACTCTCTGATTCTTGACCTCCTAACTCAGTCTGGAGTATATTTTCACGCAAAACAACCGAATTTTTATACTATTCAATGGAGAAATACTGTTTTGTACAATTTTACTCAAGTAACTGACAACGTATTTTGTAACCACCCAGGGTGGTACTGTTATTGTACCGCAATTCATATCCTGCATTCTTTTCTTTTTTTCAAGACAAGATTTCTTACGCCAAATAATCTAATAGAATTTATAAAAATTAACACTAAATAGAAAAATCGGCATAGCAACCATTTTTCTATGAACAAGGTAATGACCTGTATTTTTAGTGTTATTACCACTTATATTGGTAAAAACACCCACCTGAAAGATAAGCAGTGACTTTTGCTTATGTTATTAGCAGTTCCATTATTAGAGTCACTGCAATGATATTGTGACAGAATAATCTTTTGAAAAGTGCACAAAAAGATTTCGTAAAATAAAATCATTTTTTTCCGTTGTCCTGAGTTTCAATTCTGTTCCCTTTGTGGACGTCTCTCAATTTGTGCATCTCTCCATTTCGCAGTTTGTGATGATTGTTGTGCTGACTGTCGTTAATGGACGAAACAGTTGTTGACCACCTTCTCGTATTCATGCTGTTTTTTCTTTGACGGAATTCATTGGTCAGTTTGTATCTAGCGTAAGTGCGCTTTATCAAAATTATAACCTGAAAAAAAAATTAAGAAGATAACTTTACTTGAATGAAACTTTAAAATACGCCAAAACGCTAATATTGCTACCACTAAGAAAATAATTTCTCAATAGCCGTACAAGTTATGCACATATATTTACGCGATATATTAGTAACACAAATCTTCTAATTTGGATCTATAAATCATGGAATAATTTATCTGTCCAAAATTAGGTGGTTACAATTATATGAACTTACCCACTTAATTTAAATAATGTACAATCAGTCCTTTTATTATAGAACTTATCACATGTCACTGCAATATTAAAATTTCGGGCATTAATAGGTTAACGAAATAATAATACTTAAGATACACTATATGCCAAGTTTCATCCCAAATTGAATTCCTCAAGTCGTGTCAGTTTCTTGCAAGGCAAATCTGAATAATTAAATCGAGTTACTACTACTATTATTTTTTAATTTATTTAAAATGTGAACCGTAGAATTGACTTTAAAACTATATTAATATCCCTTCCTATACAGTTGGATGAAAGTTAAAAAAATTTCTAAAATAGTTCCGATAACTCCAAGGTTTTATAAATATTTTTGTTCGTGTCATTTTTTTTATCTAGTGGTAGATTAAAACATTATATTTCTTTTTCGTCTTACAATATATGGATGCCAATCAATCCGCTTTNCATCCGCCGTTCAGAGGGCTCTGCTCAGCATACGCATGCGCTACGGGTCTGAAATTCTAATCATTTGCATATCATGCTCTACTTTGCATTTCCTGGAAATTTCAGCTCACGCGCGTAAGTCCCTCATTGTGTTGCAATTTTCACAAACATGAGTTTATATTAATATCCCTTCCTATACAGTTGGATGAAAGTTAAAAAATTTTCAAAAATAGTTCCGATAATTCCAAGGTTTTATAAATATTTTTGTTCGTGTCATTTTTTTATCTAGTGGTAGATTAAAACATTATATTTCTTTTTCGTCTTACAATATATGGATGCCAATCAATCCGCTTTCTGCAAATAATTCAATAAGGTAGTAGATTTAAAAGCTGAAGTTGGCTGAATTCAGAAAAATTTCTACAAGATTCATTACTGAAACAAAGTAGCATTTTGAGCATGAGTTCTTTCAATGAAGTAGTAAGCAAAATATAAATCAAGTTTACTAAATCGAGAACCACACATGAAAGTATAAATTGTACAATTGTTGAAAAGATTTTCTCACGAAGCAGAACAAATTGACATCTCTGCTAACATATATTTTTTTCTGTAAAAAAAATAATATCTAGTAGTTTTATAAGAATCTAAATGATAATGGCAACATGTGGTTACCACTGTTAACAGAGGAAGTACTTAACAAAGGAAATAAATACTTACTTCACCATTCATGAAACAAAATATAATCGACACCAGAAAACCCTGAAAGAGATATTTTATAAACTTCATTGGATGCAAAATACACATCACTAACAAAATACAACAAATAAATATACTATGTATGAAGTACCGAGAATATTATATGAATAAAACATAACTAATTCTTGTTAAGATTAGATTGGGCCGTATTCTTTTCCCTTGATTGTCATAAAAAAATATACTACAATACGTTAAAGTATATACAGTTTTTGATTAAAATAATGGAAACAGTTCTATACTAACTCTATGTAAACAAGCTTTCTCTTATAAGCGTGTGCGTATTTCTCTTACAACTCCAGAACCAATTGTATCATACTGAAATTTGAACAACGGTTGAAAGGGACAATTGTTTAATAATGATCAAGGTTCATCGTTATTTATAATAATATAATTAAAAGTTTGCATGCATGTGTGTGTGTATTTCTCTTAAAACTCCAGAACCAATTGTACCGTACTGAAATTTGAACAGCAGCCTCGATCCTAATATTAGCTCGAAATTTTCGATTTGATCATTCAGAAAAGCCGTATGAAAAATGGAATTTTCTCATTGGTTAAGCGTTAGCAATTGTTTTAAAATAACGATTCAATTTTTTCAAATATTCATTAAAATATATCATTGATGTTTGCTAGCTTATAGCTCTATTTGATAAAAAAAAACACGAGTTTATCGCACGTATTTTAAATTTTAATCATTTTTTATTCGCTATATTAGGTCAATTCAGTGATCAACGTAAGCGTGGTAAAATGGGTGGACTACGTCTCCAAATTAGTATTTATCTGAAACCACGTGTTTATTTTGTTTGCAAAAAATGTTTTAAAAAGTGATTTCTTCTAAATAATTTAAAATCAACGGTAATTAAAATGAAAAAAATATTAGTTATATATTACACGGCAAAATTAATGGTAAATTGGTACTTGGTATTTTGAGGAACCATAAAATTCGCCATACTATTATTGAAGTTAATGATGCTTAATTAGTGTTATTTTATTTTATAGCCGTCGTTGAACAGCCGTTGTTAGTAATATGCATTAATTAAAAAAAAACTAAGTTATATACTAAAATGTACTGAGCTATGTACTCGCGGGGGGGGTTNGGGGGGGGGCGAGTGTAGAGCCTATTCTGAGAACCACGGCATAGCTGCAACTTTTACGCATTTTGTGTAAAATTTTATGCTTGTACTTAAAGTGGTAGTAAAATGAACGGTTACTATTTATTATTTGTATTTATAAATTTAATTTAAAATATTTTTTACCAACACTGCATACATATAAATTAAACATGTATAAAAAAGTATGATAAACATACCCAAATGTATTCAAGCTGTTACAAACTAAAATATATATTTCTGTGAATGACTGCCATTCTGTTTACAACCACCTGGAAAAATCATCCTCGAATAGTTTAGAAGTTGGCAGGTATGCCATCGGTTTAAACCAAATAGTTATTTATTTCTGAATATCTACACGCTTTGGAGGATGGAATTGAGTACTGTTTTAACGAAATTAAGGAACAGTTCGGTAAAACTTCGACAGTTATGAAAATATCGACAAACAAAACAAATGCATACACAACAAAAACTTTTTCCCGATATCCTGTTCTCTACTTGATCCTATACCGCATACCTTTTAAATAAAATAAAAAAAATCACTGTTTTTAATCGGAAATCTATGTTTTCTATCAAAAATCACTTCGTTGTGCATGAATTTAGAACACCTTAAGGATAGAATCTTAAGAAGCAGCAGAGAGGTAACTTATACTTTTTTTGTAAAGTATAAGTTACCTTTCTGCTATCAAATTTCAAATATCAATCAAATTTGTTAAATTATGAATGTTCATAAATGCTTACCTGTAGTCCATCCATAGCGTTGTTAAAGAAGGTGTATGCTTGCAATAAAGCACAGTTACCATATTGTGGTCTGTAGACGATGAGACAGAAATGCAGTCCGAAAAGAGGGACTAGGACTAGAGTTGCCCGCACTGCTTTCCTAGAACAGGAATAAGAAAAATTTCAGAAAATTTAAATCAGTAAAACATAAAATTATGGTGGTAAAATTTTTTGCCATTTCAACCCTTTCCTCACTTAAATTATTTTAGCTAAAAACAATTTTTTTTTCGTCTTCTCTTTTCATTGGTAACAAAAAAATTTTTGTCGCAATTTTACACACAATTTGTCACAATTTTTGTCAATGAATTTCCATTTCAGTATCTTTTTCAATCCTTTTCAACTTTTCCATAAATAATAAATCTAGTTTTCGATTCGAATGTCTTTTGCACTTTTTGAATAAGAAAGAAAAAATCACTTTCTGCTTATGGTATAATAATATTAATATAATATGGTATAATATAATTATAATAGTTTTAGGTTTATAACTGGTAAGTTATTTATAATTTTTGAAGTTTCATATCAAGGTAAAATTTGCGACTTTAGGGATATGGTGTTGCCCTAGCACACGAAATACACTCAGCCCCAGCCGACTCACACGAACCCGCTCTCGATTTTTTGGTGCTAAGCACCCCCTCTTCCTCCCATCTCCATTCCTCCTCACATCATCGATTTATTACTACAGATGAATCGGTTAATGCCGCTTCGCGGCAGCGTACCGAGATTTATGTGATTTCTACCATTCTACCTTTCTACAACATTTGGGCTGCTAGCTTTGCTTGAAAAATGTGCAGTTGATTTAAACTCCTCATTACCGTTTGAGTGTTTCCTCGTTTGAGAACGGTTCTTTCTTTTTAAAATGATAAAAAGTAGTAGCACAATTATTTTTTTTTGTTTATTTTTATCGTCGAGGCATAAAATATGCAAGGCTGCCAACTACGCTTGCGGCATAATATTTGATAGAGTGGTAGACAATTAAACGATAAAGCTTTCAGAATGTATGGTAATTTTGCCAACATTTTAAAAGCCACACCTTAAGAAAACTGGAAGACTATTAAGTTTCGAATTAAAAATTAATAGTTATTGTAAGTATACGGTGCATTTACTTATAAAAAGCAACAATGAACGCATGACTTAAATATTACCAATTCATACTCCAATTTAGTCTGAGATTTCAGCAACGCATGAGACAAATCTGTATTTATGTCGTGACAATTAACATAAATTGCATACTATAACTTACATTAAAAATATCGTTGTTGTCGTAGCCTATTAAGGCAGAAGAGTGCAATTGTTCTTGTTTTCCAGTGGTGCCATCTATGTCCAAGAATTCAAATCCTGCCCCACCCACACGTCACATTCGGGTGGATCCATTCATACATCCATTCATTCGTCCACAGATCGTAATTTTGACCTGAACCAGAGAATGGTCGATTTCCAATTCTGTACCCCTAGAGCAGTGTTTCCCAAAGTGTGGTACGCGTACCCCCTGGGGTACGGGAACAGTTAAGCGGGGGTACGCGTTCTAATGCGAAATATCTTGCAACAAACGAAATTTTCAAATTTTTTTATTTAAAAACAAATCTAGCCATGAAAATTTACGATTACGTATTTTTCTATTGGCTATTTTTTTGCAGTTAACAGTTAATAATGAGTGGTGTCAACAGCCAGTTGTGACTTTTAACTTTAGTGCAATTTTTTTATAGTAAAAAATACATTCATTTTTTTTATTAGTGGTACACAGCGCTACAAAACATTTAGAAAGGGTACACAAAAGTCATTAGTTTGGGAAACACTGCCCTAGAGGTATAATTTGTTATGGGAACGTGGTGGATTTTGTGAGCCGATAGATTTAACCTACCCCATTTACAACAAGGGGAGTCTTCGGCCGGCTGGATTCGAACCCCCGTTCTCACGAACGTGCGGACAGCGCCCTGCCAACTAGGCTATCCCCGCCCAAAAATATCATTCTAGATAGATATTAAACTATTTATAATTTATTTTAACGCATTGCAATCGAGTCGCGTAAAAATACGTTTTTAAAGTTTCTGTGATCCATACAAAAGTTTAAAAAGTGGTAGCAAAACTACTACGCTCCCGCTCTGTTTTTCAATGAAATTAACCATTCGTGATCACCGCAAACAAATTAATCAGTATTCATGTAAAGTACTACAATCGTTCGTCGTAAATTGTTTTTTAAAATTGAAGTTATTTTAATTTATAACAGCTGTAATACATATTTTGGAAAAATTGCCGTCATGCAATGTGTTAACTACGTAACAGAAATGATTACGTGTAAAATTTTATATTGATAATGGAAAGGGGATTGTCCCCTTTAGCTTTCAAATGTATTTCATAGGAGTTTGACGATAGCTCAAATTTTACATAAAATAATTTGAAATAATCTTACCTATACTGACTGGGCTCTCGAGCATGTGTAGCACGTAATTTAGTCACCAGTACTCTGATGATGTTGCAAAGGAACACTATATTTACCTAATTAAAAAGATTTTTTTCATCAGTTTCTGATAACTCTGCAGGCGATTTTTTTATGAAGGTCAAAATAATTCTTTTTTTTTTAATTCTCTTCTAAGTATTTCCATAATTTTTTATTTTAATATAGACTCTTAAAAATATTAATAAAGAAACATTAAATTTTGGTATTAAACACTTTGACCAATTTTAGAATAAGTAAAAATAAAATTGAGCTTCGAAGTTTACATGTGTTTCAGATTAATAATCATTAACACGTTGAATATCATGGGGGTGACCGCCGAAGCCAAGATTATTAGAAATACATAATTCGAGTAAATTTTTAATTTTTCTATATTATTATCGTTACTAGAATGGTTTGAAGAAATTAATACAATATAGAACACACAAAAAAAAGTTTTATTTATGTACACAAGGATGCCAACTTGCTCCGGACAGCGAATAAATATTTTCAACTGGTAGTTTATTAACTGTGATTCTTGGTTTAATAAATTCAATTTGGTAGATTTTTATCCACCACTATTTATAAATAATTCATAGGCTTATATAATTCACCACTTTATAGTAAGTATGTCATGCTACACCTTTTAAAAAACAAGCAAAAATAGTCAAATATTTGCAAAATTTACTTTGTAGTTATTTACCGTTTTTTTAAATTATTTTGGCGTGTCCGGAGTAGTTGGCATCTCTGGTAGACTCGTAAAAACTAAACCTTTCAGAATTTTTGGTAATTTTGAGAAAAATGTTAAAGCTTCTCCAAAGTGACGTTTCATATTAACTTTTTAATTATTTACATGTAGTGGTATGGAAAATAACTTTAAAACAAATTTACGAATCAAAGAATCATACATTAAATTAAAAACTTAGCTACCACTAAAAATGTTTTTCTTAAAAAGCGTGGAAAGTTGTAAGCCCTGCATTTTGGTGAATATCAAAATGTATTATTATATCTTAACCAAGCAAATTACGACAATGAAATAATTCAGTTACGTCTTCATGAAAAAGACGCCTGTTACAAAAATTAACATTTCTATAGATTCTAATAACATGAAACAAGTTTAGTCTCTTGTATTTATTTAAAGCTTAAAATTTGAAGCTAAGTCATGAATAACATTTATGTTTCAATGCAATGAACTAATTATATGCTTATTTAACATAAGCGCCATGAATATGTTTGAACTAACGAACGTTGATTTGAATTTAGTCACTGCGTCAGTTCAGAAAATGAAACTCGATCACTTTCAAAAGAAATAGTGCTTCAAAAGTAACTGAAATAATTGATGTAACCAATAGAAAATTTTAAAGAAGAAAACAAATAAAATATAAAGATGACAACCGAAGCTGACGTCGTCAGGGGGTACCAGCTCCGAAACTCATAAAAACACAAAACCTTTTCTATCGAGTGAGCACGACAAATGTCTAAAAGTTGCTCTCTTTGTACCCCCAAAGGTTTTGTAAAAAGTTTGGGTAAAGATACAGTTTGGGTAAAGATTTTCAGAAAGTTGTTTGCTTTGGTTTGAAATAGAACTATTTTTAAGTAAGTTTTTTCAACAATGTTTTCCTTTTGTAATAAGTTTAGGTAATTTACTTTTGTATTTTTACTTCTTTTCTCCTTTTCTGGAATTTTTACAAAACCTTTGGGGGTACAGAGAGAGCAATTTTTAGACACTTGTCGTGCTCTTTGATAGAAAAGGTTTTGCGTTTTTATGCTGGTACCCCGTGACGACGCCAGCTAATGTTGTAATTTTTATATTTTCATTGTTTTCTTCTTTAAAATTTTCCATTGGTTTCAATTTTCGTATGGAATTTCTGCTGCATATTGCGCAACTTTCCTTTGGAATGGCAGTATTTATTGCTTTATACATGATTTTTGCCTTCTCTTTTTATTACTATAATTGATGTAAACTATAGAGCATGAACATTAACGTCAAATTTTCCAGAATTAGATCAGAGCTGCAAACCACTACGCTTTTTGAAAAATATTTATTTTTGATAGTGCTATACAATTTAAAAACAAAAAGCTTGTAGAACTTTTAGCATTTTACTAGCATTTGAATAGACTCACCATGTAAAATCTGGTATAAAGTGGAGTTTCATATGAGCTTTTTAATCATTTACATGTAATGGTGTGAAATATGATTTTAAATCAAATTTGCAAGACAAAGAATTATACATTAAAAAAAAAACATAAACTTATCGACAACTAAAAGGTATTATCCCAAAAACAGTAGAAAAATCGGCAGCCCTGTAAATTTACCGTGATGTGCTAAATTTGTTCATTTTCCAGACTTTTTCTTATTAAAAGTGGTGACAAAATGTTTGCTTTAATTTTTTATCTTGGTTGAACAAATTTGATTTCTTATAATTTTTCTCAGCACTACTTATAAATAGTTGAAATAAATATTTGAAACTCTTAACAATAATCTTTTAAAATATTAAGTGCTTGAAAAATTTAAAAAATTCTTTGCACGCCTTGTATGGCTACTACTACAGAAATCTTAAACAGAAAGCACACACACACACACAAAAAAAAAAAAACTGCAGCCGTGAATTAAGCTTCTGACATAGTGTGACGCAGAAAAACGAATAAACGTTATAATTCGTTACATATAGTAACAATTTTACTTTATTTTTTAAAAAAAAATCTGAGGAATATTCTTTTTTAAGTCACCTTTGTATAATTTTTTAATTAAAAACGCATCATTGAAATAATTTATTATTAAATGAACACAAGTACGCTTACTATTAAACTGAGTAAATTTGGCGCATACATAATCCACTCATATGGCTCAGCATGCTGTATCCAACATCTGAAGTTAAAAAAAAAAATGAAATTAATACATAAAAATTAAAATACAAAAAAACAGCAACATAATGTTAATAATTTAAGTTATTGTTTANAAATAGCAACCCTCGTAGAACAGCACAATACGATTTTCCTATGAAGGTCAAAATGATCCTTTTTTTTCTAAATCTCATTAAAAAAGGAAAAACTTGTAGAATTTTTGGAATTTTGCTAACATTTGAATAGACTCACCATAAGAGTGCTGGTATAAAGTGGAGTTTCATATGAGCTTTTTAATCATTTACATGTAGTGGTGTGGAATTTAATTTTAAATCAAATTTACAAAACAAAGAATTATACATTAAAAAAACATAAACTTATCGCTGGAAGGTATTATCGCAAAAAGCGTAGAAAAATCGGCAGCCCTGTAAATTTGCCGTGATGTGCTAAAATTGCTCATTTTCCAGACTTTTTCTTATTAAAAGTGGTGACAAAATATTTGAGTTAATATTTTATCTTGGTTGAACAAATTTGATTTCTTATGATATTGATCAGCCCACACTAATAAATAATTGAAATAAATATTTGAAAGTCTTAACAATAATCTTTTAAAATATTAAGTGCTTGAAAAATTTAAAAAATTCTTTTCACGCCTTATATGGCTACTAATACAGAAATCTTGAACAGAAAGCACAAAAAAAAAAGAAAAAAAAAACTGCAGCAGTGAATTAAGTTTCTGACACAGCGTGGCCAAGAAAAACGAATAAACGTTATAATTCGTTACATGTAGTAACAATTTTACTTTATTTTTGAATAATTTCTAAAAAACATTCTTTTTTAAGTCACTTTCGTATAATCTTTTAATTAAAAACGCATCATTGAAATAATTTATTATTAAATGAACACAAGTGCGCTTACTATTAAACTGAGTAAATTTGGAGCATACATAATCCACTCATATGGCTCAGCATGCTGTATCCAACATCTGAAGTTAAAAAAAATGAAATTAATGCATGAAAATTAAAATACAAAAAAACAGCAACATAATGTTAATAATTTAAGTTATTGTTTACACAAGAATTAAAAATTTTATGAATAGCAGAGATAGTATTTTTATTTATAATCATTGTTTTTCTTTCTTTTTTAGGACAGAACTTTAATGTTTAAAGGTGTAGCAGTCTAAAATTCTCAGTATATTTCCTTTAAAAAAACAATATGTATTCGTGGTCATAAATATATTAAAATATCAACTTAGTTTGTTCCATTTCTGTCATCACTTTTTGAAATTTGTTTCCCTGGGAATGATTTTGTGATTTTTTTCTCCAATAAACAATGTATTGCAGAGCTGCTAACGACTACACTTTTAGCAACATATTTTATAGAGTGGTAAACAATTAAAAGCTAAAGCTTTCAGAATTTTGTCAAATTTCGGTAACATTTTTAAAGTTTCAATACTAAAGAACCGGTAGAAATTATCTTTCTGTATGAATTTCTGAATCTCACATGTAGTGGTGTAGAAAAAAACTAAACAAAGAATCATACTAAACAAAGAATCATACTAAACAACATTTACTAAACAAAGAATCATACATTTAAACATAAAATTTACCTCCAGAAGAAATTTTGCCTCAAAGTGTCGAAAGTTCGCAGCTCTAATGTAGTATAAGTCATAGCGTATTAATATAATTTGAGACAGATGTTTGATGTGTATCGAAAGAGATATTTGGCATACTCCACTATATGTACGCCTAGGTATAAACCTACAGTGACCCTGAACTTAACATTTCAGTCTCCTCTTTCAGTTACAATTTTTGATTTTATTTTATAACTGTCGTTGAACAGCTAACAAAACTTGTTGTTTAAGACTATCGGTGTACAGCTCCGTAGCCTTGTAATTTTGAACCCAATCCAGAAGACAAGGGAACTGTGACTCAAGCATTGCGACAAACTAGCCTTCATGGAGAGCTAGCTATTTGATGGTACTAGACCGCATTTGCTTTACACAGTGAGGAAAATCTACGAAAACCCTTGACAGTTCACCCGACTTCAAGGTCCATGATCCATCAACCACAAAAGGGATTTTCCGTCAGTATTGTGGTCGGTACTAGCCGGGAAAAGAATTCATGTCAACCAGCCACCGCTGGGATTCGAATCTGCGTCATCTTATTGGCAGGTGACAGCTCGATTCCCTGAGCCAACGCTTTTCTTTCGTTTGAAAATTTAGAATAATTAATTTAAAAGTTTAGAATGCTGCAGATATTACTAGTAAAGTACTTACTTGTCATCTGCTAAAGTGGCACGTATTATGGCATAGATACCAACTGGAACAACTGGAAATACTAAAAATAAATAAAAACATAATTGGAAAATGATGTTTGAATTTTCTTTTACATTAGAACTGTTTGTACACCGGAAGAAAGATATAAAAATGGTAATAAGATTCACTTTCTTTATAGCTTGTTTTCGCAAGGTCCATGATTTGCAAGATCCCCTGACAATTATTTTCCATCTTAACAAATAGACTTGCATACACACAGCTGCCAACTACTACGCCTTTTGAGAAATATTTTATTGAATGGCATACCTGTTAACTCTTCCGGAAGATTTTATTTTCATATTTAAAGTGATAGCAATACTCAGGTTATTCCAATTAACTTTTTGAATTATAATGATAATTATAAATGCGTCTGACCACCACTAGATATAAATAATTACAATAAATATATGAAAGCATAATAATCCTTGCGCAAGCAAATTTCAACGGGATCAAATTATAAATATATTTTTGAATCAGATTGATTTTCGTTTATTGTTTTACAACCACTCTGATAATCCATTCTCGGAAGGAGTGAAAGTTGGCAGGTATGGAATGGTATTCAAATAAAAACTAAAACTTGCAGAATTTTTGGCATTTTGCCAACATTTTAATAATCTCACCATGAGAGAACTAATACAAAGTAGAGTTTCATATGAACTTTTGAATTATTTAAATGTAGTGGTGTAGAAAATAACTTTAAATTAGATTCACAAAACAAAGAATTATGCATTATAACATAAACTCAGCTACCACTGGAAGAAATTTTCCCAAAAAGCGTTTAAAGTCCTGCATATGCAGTATAATCTATACTGCAGCTCTGTATATGCATATAACAGCCCTGTATATACATTATAACTCTTTATATGTCTTGGTAGCCAAGGACCATTATTTCTCACGAAAACAAGTTATATATGAAACGGTTTTAACACCAGGCTTTTTTACCTTCACTAGCAAACAAACTGTCCTGCTTACTTGTTAAAAATACCTGTTGCGCATCTGAAAATTTAAAAAAAAATTTATTTTATTATATTTTAAACTATCCCAATGTTTATTAGCGTAGTGTAAATATTTCCTGAGCTAAAGGCTGAGAGATTTAATTGAATTTTTAATTCTGTAGTGAAAAGTTAGATAGTGTAAAAAGTTGCTTTAGGAATACTACTTTTTTTAAGAGTTGATAGATAATCAATTGATGGTTTTAGACGCAATTATCATTTCTTTCTAAACTGCTGTTTGTAGAAAATGCAACACCATGAAGGAATCATCAGAATCAAATGAAATATTATTTTAATAATGGATATAGGATATTATGCAAATTAATAAAGTTTCAGAGCCATCGCGCGTGCGTGGCGCGCGCAGCGCCCTCTGAATTGATGCTGAAAGCGTATAAATAAAGTGCTGTAGCGGGACGTTGAAAATAGTCTATGATTATTTGTTAGTGGCAAACGTTTAGTGAGACCTGAGTATGCCTCCACGACGGAAGAATAAGAAATTCAAGCAACTTACGGAGTTTGAACGAGGGAGGATAATCGGCCTTCGAGAAGGAGGATTTTCCTATCGCGCAATAGCAGCTCGTATGCAGCGGAACAGTTCCACAGTGATGCGAGTTTGGAAGCAGTGGACCGACGAGCACCGAACAACTCGAAAAACAGGCACTGGACGACAGAAGGTGACGTCAGAGCGCGATGATCGACACCTGCTCCGCATGGCGGTGAATGATCGCACAGCTTCCTCCAGGCAGCTGGCAGCACATTGGTCTACTGCTACAGGTGTACAATTGTCGGCTTCGTCAATTCGTCGTCGTCTGCTGCGCCGTGGATTGCGTGCAAGGGTGCCATTATACAGGATTCCCCTCACGGCGGATCATCGACGGCTGCGTCGGCAGTGGGCTCTTGAGCACAGAGACTGGCGAGCTGATTGGCACCAAGTTGTCTTTTCAGATGAATCACGCTTCAATTTGTGGACCCATGATGGCCGTGTTCGTGTTAGACGTTATGCCGGTCAACGCTGCCTTCCTGAGTGTATTATTGAACGACATAGTGGTCGAACACCCGGAGTTATGGTCTGGGGTGCGATTTCGTATCATGGACGATCCAATTTGATACGAATTGAGGGTAATCTCAATAGCAACAGATACGTCCGTGAAGTGCTACAGCCCGAAGTCGTTCCTTTCCTTCAAGGCATCCCTGGAGCTATCTTTCAGCAGGATAATGCACGCCCACATGTTGCGCGGACTGTTAGAGACTTCTGTTCAGCACAACGCATGCAACTTCTTCCTTGGCCTGCTTATTCGCCGGATATGTCGCCTATTGAGCACGTGTGGGATATGGTTGGTCGGCGTCTCACTCGTGATCCGCGTCCTGCAGTTTCCAAAGACGAACTTTGGTTGCGCATACAAGCGATATGGAATTCTCTTCCTCAAGCAGATATTCAACATCTGTTTGACTCCATGCCACGTCGTATAGCAGCACTTATTGCAGCGCGTGGTGGCTGCACCAAATACTGATTTCGGACGCTTAATTTGTTTCTTTTGTTTTGAAAATTTCATCATTTATTTGTATCAGTACAAGTCGTTTCTGCATTAAATTTCATTTGATTCTGATGATTCTTTCATGGTGTTGCATTTTCTACAAACAGCAGTTTATTTTAAAAAATTATGCATGTGATGTAAAAGTTTTATTGCAAGTGTATTGCTTAGACCAATGGAAAGATAGTACTTCATGATATATTGTATATTCCTTTTTAATATCTCGCCAGCTACTTTTGCCATGATGATTCTGAGAGCCTAGTCCGATGGAACGGTTGCTAACTTGTACGGTTGTTGGGAAAAATTTTACAAAGAGTGAGTAAAATAATTAAAGTAAGATGAATTTTTTAAGTTAAGTTACTTCGCTAACACATTTAAACCATAAATTAAATTTTTAATTCCAAGAATAAAATAGAAAAAACATACATTTTGTTCCCACTTAAACAAATCTTACGGATCATCTACAAAAGTAGGCAGCAAAAGTTATGCAATAATAAATTAATATTCCACAAATTAATTTTTATATTTCCTTTTGCTGTTCGTCAAATTCTTTAATATTTAGCCATGTAACAATGCTAACTACAATAGATGAATCAGTCTGTCTCAATATCAGGTTAATGTTAAGAATGAGAAGCAGTTGCTCATCCATGTCATACATCAATTTAAATATTTCTGCCGTAACTCTTGTTTTAACAAACCTGAAACTCAGTTTAAAATAATATACGTTCGACTCATCTCAAATTCCATCAATCTTCAAAACTCTATTAGTAAGCTGAACTACGTTTTCTGTAAATAATCCCATAATCTTCTCTGAGTGATAGATTAATTTTTTTGTGTATGCTCATTTCTTTGGGTGTAATAACAACTTTAATAATCCGATCTTCAGCTAGGGAACGGCTGTGATATTTGATATTGTTACCTTCGAGTTCCTTTATAATTGTTCAGTGAGTTTTTGTTGGTGATTTTAATATTCATTCTGTCTCCTACAGATTTGCCTATAGAATCCTTAATTTTTTTCCCTTTCATTTTGTCCAAAAAGTCATTCCAGATAAATTTGGGATCCTTTACTACATTTGGGGTGCTGTAAGTCTTTTTTTTTTTTTAAAAAAAAGGTAAGTGGAAAATAACATCACTGAGAGAATTTCGTTAGCAGTAGACGTCCTAATACATAAAAATGCTTGAATACCGTGCTATACTAGAATACCTAATACTAGAATGTAGAATATACTAGAATGTGATACCTAAACCTTTTCGGGACGGGCGAGTCATAAATGTAGTCGCATGGAATCAGAATCATGATAGTAAAAAATAAAAAGCGGTAGCTTAAGTTAGGGCATAGGTAATTTGACAGATTTATTTTTGCTTTCACTTTTAAATCTAACACATCCAATACTAAAGCTCTAAAAGTGTAACTGTGCAATTTGCAATTCGAACTAAGTAGTGGTGAATTAAATAAAGTAAACTATTATTTCCCAGCCCACAAATAAACTGCTATAAAAATAGTTTGGCTACCAGTTTAACTTTTTTTTTTCTGTGATTATCGACACCCTGAGAATGCATATATGACTCATGACATATGAAGATAAAAAGTGTAATTACTATCGATTTTAAATTTTCTTAACCAAATGGCTGATTATTAATACAATTATATTTTCCTTACACTTAATTGAGGCTAATTTATGTTCAAAATTAAATTTTTATATGAAAAGTGGTAGAGAAGCTGATATTTTTCGATTTAATTCTTAGATTTACTTTTTAAAATGATTTTGATCACAGCTACGAATAAATAATTGTTTTTAAATTCTGGCGAAATATGAAACATATTTGCTTATAATTGTAATTCGACAATCATTTCACAGTCTCTTGGGAGAAACAACCTCCGAAAGTGTTGAAATTGGCAGTTATGCATATAGTTGTCCTCGCAAATGTATTAAATGATCTAGGTTTGCCTCCGTGTTGGCTACCGCTATGAAATATTTTCTAATCCCGCGGGCTTTGTAGATTATAAAAAGTGGTAACGAAAATTAAATAAATGTCTACAATTTAAATTTTGTGTAACACCATTAAAAATTGTTTTCCGAACAAAGTATACATGCATGGAAATTCCAGCTTCTAAGCCACTTAACGTCAAAGTGGTATATTAAAATAAGAAATATCTTTTAACATTAACCTGAATTTACTACCACTACTAAAGTTTTTCAAGGACCGTGGGAACCCTGTAATATGCCTGCGGGGGATTATTCAATCTAACGGCCCACCCTTCTCTTTGGCATTTGCTTTAATAAATAAAAACCTTGATTCTTGTTTTTTTTTAAACTTGATTTCGGGTAACAAAGTTTAAAAAAAAATAAAAACTTGCATTCTAATTGCGACCAACTACATCCAAGAGGAAAATCTCCAAAAAAGAGAGCAAGTTGTTAAAGGCCGATGGATTGTAAATTAGCTGCCCGTGGTTGCTTTGATCAACGCTTTGATAACCAGATTTATGTTGGAATTATTGTATCGTGGTGCTCATACGTGTGACACAAAAGAATAAACAAATTAATATTAAGCTACCCATATTATTATGTAGTAATGAAGCTGCCCGTAAAAAAAAAAAGCTTATAAATTGGTAACTGTAATATGAGATAGATTTAAAACATAACGAACCCCATCCAATAATGTAGAACATGATGAAACTCTTCTGTTCAGCAAAAGTGGCGGCAATCAGTTTTTGTAAATAGAAACCTTCACAAAACATCCACATGTAGTTCGTTGAGCGGAAATACTTTGTTAAAGTGAATATGATTTTGCACAATGACTAAAAAGAAATACAACAATATATCAGTTTTTGGAAAAAAGGAAAAGTAGAAAAATAATAGGGCGAAATGAAATAATTTGGACGTAGTATAATTTTTTTTATTTATCACATTGCATTAAACATAGGATGTCCAGTGGAAAATTAACTGATTTCAAGATTAAAATTCTTGGAAACAATAAGGTGATAGAGAAATGAAACAAACAGTATGAGAGCTGTAACAAATTTCATGTAAAAATTTGCGAAATTAAGTTTCCTATAGATGGTATATCGCCAACCAGACAGATTAAATTTTAGCGTTTAAATATGAAAAATTGTACCGTGCTTTCCTGAACACTGTTAGATTACAGCCCCATAGCATTTGTGTTTTTTTTCAAGAACTTTGCAACATTTATTATTTGCTGCCTACTAACTAACACCATCTGCTGGCAACTAAATTACAAAATTCCTGCTATTAACCCATTCTGGTAAAAAAAAATGGCGTAATTATGACCATTTATGTTTAATGAAGACAGAGAATTAGAATCAAAAGTGGAAAAAATACTGTAGGCTTAGTAATAAACCGTTTTGCCAAATCACAAGCAATTTCTGTGAGGGTTTTAACCACTTAGGATTAACATACGCCATACGTGGTCACTGCAAGTGTTAAGAATTTTTTTAATATTGACTTAATTTTTTTTATTTAACAACTATTGAAAGGTTCTTGAAACAAAATGTATACATTAAACTTGATGAAAACATATTTTTTTTAAGTCTCAGAACGAGTTTTTTTAAAATGGCCCTGGATATAAATATTCCACTGGACCCTATATGAATAAAGTTATTTTTTAATTGTTTTTCTGTGTTTTTCAACTGAACCAAGGGTTAAAAAACCAGCTTTGTCATGCCTGCATGTGTGTAACAAATAAAATAATATAATGGTTTTAATTATCAAAATGACTGCGTAGAAAACAATGCTTAAAAAGTTTCATGATACTCACGCTGTTTTGTTCAATGTATGTTTCATATGAAGGACTCCTTTTCAATTCATCTTTCACTATGAGTAACTTGAATAAGATCATGAACAGAGCGTTTAAAAGTTGAGAAAAGAAAAAGTGTTTATGCATTTTGATGCGAGGTACTTGAAGTTGTCTGCAAGAGAAACAATCAAAACTTCTAAAATATATATTAGAGCTTTTTACGAATGAGTATAAATTATGCGTTTATGCTTTATGTATGAGCGATATTCTGTATAGATATAATTCGGTCCTCGTCTTCGATCTGACATTCCCCAAAATATTTGAATGCACAAAAAATGCTTCAGGTGATATATAACCCTTTTAATTAACCTTTTGAAATATTTTAGTAATTTTCATAAATTACAAAGGAGTTAAAATAATCTGATTGGAAAGAAATGCAATCGATTTCGGTGGTCAAATGCAACAAATACTTTGTATAGCTGGAAATGAGATTGCTGACAGTTTGGCCAAAGTAGGTGCTGAAGAGGCCATTACGACTGTCGCTTCTCTTACTTACTTGGAGCATTTTTCTAAATGTAAGGCAAAGAATATGACCATTTGGACGGTCCCACCGGTACACTCATGGTATCAGAGTAGGTGCCCAGGGCGCTCCTTGGCTCGGAGCAGCAATAGACGAGAACAAACTCCCATTACTCGTTTCCTCAGTGGACATCTGTCATCAATGACTTATAACGATGGTAATAAACACTTCGAAATCTGCTGCCCAGGCCTCCCCTGACCAAATTTTATCTTGTCTGGAACTTACCAGGCAGGACCTGGTTCAAGCTCCCCTGCTGTTGCTAGACTTTCTCAGAGTGAACGAACTCATGCACCTGATCTAGCTCTGCTGGTCATGGGGATGAGAACAACAACAACAACAACAATACTTTGTTGCATTTGACCACCGAATTATGTGTATATGCAGCCTATATTTATGAGTAAATATATTTTCTTATGACATACATTCTAAATCAATTCAGATATCTTTTAACTGAAAAAGTTCTAGCTTTTTTTTTCGTTATGAGTTATTCTGCGAGAAAATGGACTTAAAAGTGATTGAACTGAAAAGTGACAAAGAGGTTTGTGGGTTATGCATTTGCTTACGTTACATCACAAAATCACTGACTGCGGTCAGTAAGCGGGTGGGTGACCACTTTGATTAGTCTGCATAGGGCCCGAGGGTGCGTGGTATCGGTTCTCTTTAAACTGTTCTACCGTTAAGTGTTCGACTTCGCGCGCAGGTCGTCACGCTACCAAAGCAGAGGTGTCACCTCCTCTGCAGAGGATCAAAATTGCGATGGTATGTTTTCGGATCATCCTCAGGGATGTTTCCTAGGGAGAGAAAAATACTTAGACTTATTTTTATCACCACTGCTAATTTCAAAATAAAAGTTGCGCGAATAACCAATTCATAATAAATTTGTTATAATAAAATGAAAAAAAAGTACTGTCATTGTCACCCACCCTGAACTGTCGGTTTGCAGTCAGAGGCAGTGGGTCTGCTCCCCGACACGGGGTTTTTAGTTGTTGTTGTTCATTTACGCCGCACTAGAGCTGCACAATGGGCTATTGGCGACGGTCTGGGAAAGTTCACGTCTGGGGTTTAGTTCACGTGACAACGGGTGAAACCCTTATCCGCAAACTCCTTCGAGGGTAGGTCGGTTACTACTACTATTAGTTGTCGTAAACCCAAAAATTGGGTTGGCTGTTCAACGACGATTATAAAAAAATTATATATATACAGTATTTTGAATGGTATTCAGAAGATTTATGTACTGATTTAATAATTAATCCATAATATAAAAACTCATATTCAAATAAGTGAAAGATTAAATTATAACAACTCACTTAAAAGTCATAAATACGATCAATGAGGGAACAATGGCAATCACTG
Source organism: Parasteatoda tepidariorum (assembly GCF_043381705.1). NCBI lineage: Eukaryota > Metazoa > Arthropoda > Arachnida > Araneae > Theridiidae > Parasteatoda > Parasteatoda tepidariorum. The sequence goes on from NC_092206.1 coordinate 73,420,186, forward strand.
AAATTATGTACATTGTGACGTGAAATTCTAAATGCATGGCATATTCCTAAAATTGAGTAAGAGTATATAAATTACTTTTAAATGTATCAGGCGTAATTTTAATAAAAATTATTGCGTATGAAGTCTGCGCAAGTACGAAATCTGATGAAAATTATTTAATTTTGGATAGTCATAAAAATAATAACAGTTAAAAAAAAATGTTTAACAAGCTAGTTGAAAGCATATTTGAATTTCCCGTTCCCATGTAGGTCTTCTTAATCAATAATGTGCAACAGGGGAGAGTTGGACGAAATCAGGTAGAAGTATAAAACAGGGACCGGGTATTTTTGGACTAAAACTACTACTATATTTATCGGAAATCAAATGAGACTAGTTTAGGGAGAAAGCTTAATGAAGCAGCTTAGCTACCTGATGGTGAATATAGAATACGTTAGCCGAGAGGAATAACGAGTCAATCCTATGATCGATCGAACGGGGGTCCGAATCCACAAAATTCCCACCATTTTTTGAACCGGAGGATTCTCCTGCACACCGGTCGGACATTCTCCTGCACACTGGTCGGACATTCTGTTGCACACCGATCGGATATTCTGCTGCACACCTCGAGTCACAGATATGGTTAATGATATTTGGAGATAAATGAAAATCAGAATAGGCTATCCGCTTGTCGATGTTAAAACAGGTTTTACAACACCTTTAAATTATGCTAAGCATTTCTTTTCCTTTCAAGTTGCACTATCGGATAAAACCGGATCTTTTACAATTGGACACAATCAAGTACCTTATTTTATCCGATTCGGAAAATGTGGGTGGAGGAGAATGGGTGTGAGAGAGATTTTCCTTGACTGCCGACAGAATTCAAACCTCTAGGGCCAAAGAAGGATGCTTTAACTCTCATGCAAAAGGGTGTGCACCCCAGCTCAGTGGGAGTTAGGAAGCTATATGTAGTGTCTGTGGCACGCCCTCTTCCAACGAACAGAAAGTCTGACCCGTTGTCGGTCGTGAGAATTTATTGAGACTAAAAGGTTGCATAGCAGTGAGTTAAGTCACCATTCCAGAGTAGTTTAACGCTGTAGACCCAGGCGATTTGTTTGTGAAATCGTGGAACGAGGCGAAGTAGTGAAGTGCTGCCAAATGTCGAGGAGTAAAGTAGTTTCGCTGCCTGTTCGAGTGTCTGTATTCAGCCATGTGAAGGAGAGTGTGCAAAGAGATGTTTGTTGGCTGCCGACAGGATTCAAACCAAGGACCTCTGGGCCGTAGAAGGATGCTCTGACCGCCACGGAAAAGGGTGTTCACCTTCACCCAGGGTGAGTTAGGAAGCTTTATGTAGTGGTCACTGCGAGTGTTCCTGACTTGTTGAATATTTATTGTTTGAATTAAAAATATAGACCAAGAGCCACTGATTATAATGTATGAAATTATTAAGCACTCGAGTGTTTATTTAAGAAAATGCAAGCATATCCGTTTTAAACCAGATTTATTTTTAAAAAAAATTTCTATATCCATTGGTAATCTGTAATTCTGTATCCATTGGTAAGTAATAAATCAATTACTTTTTTCCGCTTTTTTAAATTTCAAAATAATTTCGAATCCAAAGAGATTAATAATTCATATATAAAAAAACACATACTCCCTTTTTGCTGCAAGTTTGAAAATTTGTCCATTCTCGAGAATGTTCATTCGTGTACCACGTTCCATTTCGAGAGCACTCCTTCAGAGCATATTCTGAAAAAGAAAATATTTATTTTGAAACAAGAGAAAAGAAATTATTTTCTTATAAACAACAGTAAGACCTCAATTTTCGGAGTTAATTCAGATTGAAAAAATTTCGGCTAATCAAAATATATTACATTATTAGCATCTTTCATCAATCTATTTCCATCAATCAACACTGAAAAATCGAGTGTTTTTTTAAATATCAGTTCTATATATTCAAATTTAATTTTAATATGACCATTAGAAAATGTATTTGGGCAGTTCTTAAATTGTATATTATAAAATGTATTTGGGGGGAGGGGCAAGAATGTTCACTACAGCTAATTTAAAAATGTTTCAAATTAAATTTGTGATAAGTTACAATTTAAATAATTATACATTTGAACTATCATTTTATTCAAGATAATTACAAATATTTGTCTAAAAAAATTTCATATCCTCAATCAAAGGACTACTTTTGACTAACCGAAGACGGAGTCCTCGTAATTTCTTCCTCTTGGTAAAAGGACACATGAAACGTCACATTATATGGCACCCATGCATTACAACCAATTTTACGAGTACTACATGAAAAGGTATGTCACTGTGAAATTGAGCAATGGGCAAGTTATATTTCAAATTAGACTTTGTTTCTTTATTGAAATTACTTACATTTGCGTCCCGCAATGGACTGATAGTTAAGACACGGTTCCCGGGAGATCACCGAAGTCAAGCATCACTGGCTACGGTCAGTGTGCGGGTGGGTGACCACTTGGATCAGCCTGCGCAGTGACCGAGGGTGTGCGGTATTGGTCCTCGTCAAACTGTTCTACCGTAAAGTGCTCGACTTCGCGTACAGGTCGTCGGGCTACCGAAGCGGGGGTGCCATCCCCTCTGCAGAGGATCAAAGTTGTGATGGCATGCCTTCGGATCATCCTCAGGGATGTTTCCCAGACCGTCGCCAATAGCCCATTGTGCAGCTCTAGTGCGACGTAAATGAACAACAACTACTTACATTTGCAGGCTTGTGAGCTCAATTTAGGCTTATAAACCTTTGTCAAGCAGAAGGAGCGAGATAGAACGATTTAGAGAAGAAAATCACAAAGAATGCATCCATGGTTAGGGATTCGAACCCACCACCTCTTATGCTTCGCATAGTGTTTGGCGGACGATACCGCTTGGGCAGGGAGGACCCTATTTCAAAACAGGCAAATCGGTTGAAGAGTCACATGAAAAATAAGTGAAACTTAACGGTATGGCAGCAGCGGGCAAAAATCATGTGTTTGAGTGGTTTAAGCGCCTTTGAGATGGAAAGGAAGATGCAAACAAGTCAGTGGCGTGTGGAGGTGTTTGGATGCACCTAAAAAGAGGGTAATCAGTGGAGGAGCGGAAACATAGAAAGACTTCTATTTTTAAAGATCTAAATCTGTACTCTAAATTCATTTTTTATATTAAATATAAACGGGAACCTAATTTACAATCCAACGGCCTTTAACGACTGACTCTCTTTTTCGAAGATTTTCCTGTTGACTATAGTTTGTCACATTTATAATGAAAGCTTTTATTTCATTTGCTACCTTAACTATAAAAAAAAGTAAAAAATCACGATTTTCCTTGTCTAATCGATTTTAATTGTTGAAAAAAGGCCAAACAATAGAGCGGGTCGTTAAAAGCCGGTGGATTGGAAAATAGCACACGGAAATTATCTTGTAGAAGTTATTATCATTTCTTGTAGTTCTTGTATTACTTGTAAGTCAATAGTTATTACTTAAAAGTTATATTATTTATTAAAGTTATTATTCTCAACATAATATTCTTAAATTTTTCTTAAATGTTAGGAATATTTAAATTTAACAAACAAAAATTTAATCATTAAATTTGTTTAAAATTCATATTTACTAATATTATTACATCTCATAACATTAATCCTATTAATATTAGACTATGCTATTATTTATATTATTAAATTAAGCATACTTTAAAAATATTTGGCTTTCGCCAAAGATATATATTTATCCGTTAAAATTTTATTTTTATAATCAAGATTGTAGTAACAGATTTAAGGTTCTAGTGTCCTTAGTCGTCGAATGGATGTTCCTTCTAGAATCTAGATGGATTGAATGTTAGAGGGAGATATGACTTTATGGGCTCACTTTTTGAGGTCCTAGACCAAGATGTAATGTGACAGGTAAAGGTCTAAATTTGCAAAGATATTAAGGCGAAACTTGCGAAGAGAGAAACCAAGTTAAATAGATTATTGGGATAACTTATTTACGAATTTAATACTTCTTAATATTCATAATCAATAAGTAAATTACAGATTGATATCAAAAGTAAATTACAGCTAATGGTGTACTTGCTTAGAATGCTAGTAAAATTACTTCGCTTGCATATCTTGTTTTCTTTATTTTATGAGATAGTTCACCGAACTTTTAGTTAAGATTAAGAGATAAAAAAATGTGTATTTACAGGTATTTATCCGTTAAAAATTTATTTTTGTAATCAATATTGTAGTAATCAGTGGCGTACGCAGAATTTTTTCAAGGGGGGTGTTCATAATTTTCTGAAACTACTAAAAGAAATTCGAGTCTGTAATAAAGCACTATTATTTACCTAATTTAGACAGCTAGACAATTTTGACTTTCTATTTAGACAACATTGTTTAGTTAAATTTTGATTTGATTTTTTAAGTTTAAGAACATAATGTAATATCTTCTAAAAAAAAGTTCAATGTCATATGGGTGGGAAGTAACACTTTGAGGGCCANATATATTCACTGTCGCCTTTAATCGAAAACAAAAATCTATTTATAACTTTTTATTCTAATTTTCCAACGGCTAAATGTTTCGGTTGCATGGTTATAATAATTCACATAAATTTGTTGGCGACTCGTGATCGCCAAGGTGTTCTTTTAAACCCATGTGGATATGCTAGTTGGCTTTGTTTTTGGCTATGATATATTATGATAAATCGCCAAATTTTGGATCTCCTACCCATACTTTCTGTCCGTTGAGAATAAATATTCACTTTTAATTGCAAATTTGTGGAGGCTGGGAGCCGTTTGGGGACTCCCAGTCTCAATTTTCTAACCGTCAGAAATGTTGTTCTGGCTTTATGATCTCTCAATAGAGAGTATTATTATTTCATCCCTTTAAGAGATTTCTTATTTTTTTTATGAAGAAATGGCCATTTTCTAATTCACAAATAATGCTTAATAAAATCTAAATTTACATTAAACGATTTGTACATTATTTCCTGGAAACTCAATTGTTCAATTCATTCATTAATGGCCTAAATGAACATTCATATATTACACTATACACCTATACGGCTAATGACGGGGAAGCAAAGCCTTCCCTCACAGGATGACCACTTGGATCAGCCTGCGTAGGGACCGAGAGTGTGCGGTATTGGTCCTCATTAAACTGTTCTACCGTAAAGTGCTCGACTTCGCGTGCAGGTCGTCGGGATACCGAAGCGGGGGTGCCATCCCCTCTGCAGAGGATCAAAATTGTGATGGCATGTCTTCGGATCATCCTCAGGGATGTTTCCCAGACCGTCGCCAATAGCCCATTGTGCAGCTCTAGTGCGACGTAAAATAACAACAACAACAACTACTTACATTTGCAGGCTTGTGAGCTCAATTTAGGCTTATAAACCGTTGTCAAGTAGAAGGAGCGAGGTAGAACGATTTAGAGAAGAATATCACAAAGAATGCATCCAGGGTTAGGGATTTGAACCCACCACCTTTTATGCTTCGCATAGTGTTTGGCGGACGATACCGCTTGGGCAGGGAGGATCCAATTTCAAAACAGGCAAATCGGTTAAAGAGTCACATGAAAAATAAGTGAAATTTAACGGTATGGCAGCAGCGAGCAAAATCAGGCGTTTGAGTGGTTTAAGCGCCTTAGAGATGGAAAGGAAGATGAAAACAATGATATAATGTCAGTGGCGACTGGAGGTGTTTGGATGCACCTAAAAAGAGGGTAATCACTGGTGGAGCGGAAACATAGAAGGACTTCTATTATTAAAGATCTTACTCTGTACTCTAAATTCATTTTTTATATTAAATATAAACGGGAAGCTAATTTACAATCCAACGGCCTTTAACGACTGATCCTATTTTTTGAAGATTTTCCTGTTGACTATAGTTTGTCACAATTATAACGAAAGCTTTTATTTCATTTATGTCTTGTTACTTGAACTCCAAAAAAAAGGTCAAAATTCATGTTTTTCCTTGTTTAAAAAAAGGCCAAACAATAGAGAGGGTCGTTAAAAGCCGCTGGATTGGAAAACAGCACACGGAAATTTTCTTGTAGAAGTTATTATTATTTCTTGTAGTTCTTGTATGACTTGTAAGTCAATAGTTATTACTTAAAAGTTATATTATTTATTAAAGTTATTATTCTCAACATAACATTCTTAAATTTTTCTTAAATGTTAGGAATATTTAAATTTAAAAAACAAAATATAGCTTAGATATCTGCCAAATTTGTGCATGCTCAGTGTGCATAAGAAAAGAATCAACTATGACTCCGAATTCAATGAAAAAGTTATAACAGATTTGGACAGCAAACAAGACGATTAAAATTCTTGTTTGATTAAACAATTTGTTATGAATCAATAATTACTTAATTATTTGTTTTTGAATAAAAAGATTTTTAATAAAATTTTTTTATAACAAAATTGTTTTTCTGTGTCTCTTTGATTGTTTTTTAAAAAAAAGCCAGGGGGTGCAAGTGCACCCCCTTGCACCCCACTGCCGGCGCCCTTGTTCGCTTGCATATCTTGTTTTCTTTATTTTATGAGATAGTTCACAAAACTTTTAGTTAAGATTAAGAGATAAAAAAATGGGTATTTACAGGTATTTATCCGTTAAAAATTTAATTTTATAATCAATATTGTAGTAATAGATTTAAAGATCTAGTGACCTTAGTCGTCGAATGTATGTTCCTTCTAGATGGATTGAATATTTAGGGGAGATATGACTTTGGTGCACACTTTTTGAGGTCCTAGACCAAGATGTAATGTGACAGGTAAAGGTCGAAATTTGCAAAGATATTAAGGCGAAACTTGCGAAGAGAGAAACTAAGTTAAATATATAATTGAGATTACTTATTTACGATTTTAATACTTCTTAATCTGTATAATAAATAAATTTTATTTATTTTAGTTTTTCGTACGTAGAGACTGAGCCTAACGGATGTTTGTAAATCAGCTTACCTTGAAAATGGTAAGAAAGCATCTGAAAACTTAAATCATGAACCCGAATACGTGTCGCTCGTTTAGCTTGAAGGTACTCGTCTCTCCTTCGCTTCCCTTCGAGCGATATCGACAAGTGATATCGAAAGTAGTATTTTCTGACAGTTTTCAATTGCTGTGAAATTAATGTCAAAAGTAAATTACTGCTAATGGCATTTGCTTAGAACGCTAGTAAAATTACTTCGTTTGCATATCTTGTTTTCATTATTTTATGAGATAATTCACCGAACTTTTAGTTAAGATTAAGAGATAAAAAAAATGGGTATTTACTTGTGCAGAATGGTGGGTCTACTTCAAAATAAATATGATCAGGACATGGCTGTTCAGCAATCATTCCGGGTGAAGTATAAGTCCAACATTGCCAGCCATCCCAGGTTTGAGGACAGGCTGCGGCATCTGGAGAAAATTTTCATCTTAATTTCTTTATCTGGACATATCACTAAAAGAATACAAAACACAGCCTTCAGTTAGGTTTGTGTTTTGACTACAAACTTAGTATACAAACTAAGATTTATGTTCTATCAATTGGAGTTGCATGCAACTGATTATCTTTTCATGGTTCCTGAATTGAAGGAAACAATATCTATACTTTCTTGCTACAAGGATAAACTGCCGTACCTATCAATTTTCATAAGAGTGATAACAAAATGCATACTCTAGTAATGCGTACGCTATTTCTACATGAATTTTCTTCTTTTTTAAACCCTAAAAAAGCAAGAAAAAATCGTGAACATGAAATTTTTTCTTTGTGACACGCTTTAAATGACAAAATACCAATTTTAAATTTTTCCCAATTTTTTTCAATTTACGGACTTTGATTAAATTTTTTTATTTTTGTTTTTTATACTAAAATATATTCTTATAGTATGAAATCTCTATAAATACATTTTAGAGAGACATTATAATAATGTTATATTTATGTAAAAATCGTTTTATCTGAATAAATGGCTCAGATTTACCTGAGCCATTTTGCGTTAAATAATACTAGATTAGATTTATCTCAGCCATTTATTCAGATAAAACGATTTTTAAATAAATATAACATTATTATAATGTCTCTCTAAAATGTATTTATAGAGATTTCATACTATAACTTAACTTTCATACTTACTTAAAGTGTGTCACAAAGAAAAAATTTCATGGTCACGAGTTTTTCTTGCTTTTTTAGGGTGTAAAAAAGAAGAAAATTCATGTAGAAATAGCGTGCCCCCCCCCCCAATTTTTTTTGGCTGCCTAATTGGCGTTTATTTGTTGAATTGCTCATATAAAAAATTTATGTCTGGTAGTCTTTAAAGCAAACAAAATATTTAGTTTTTAACTTTGACTTCATTTTTAAAATAATACTTTTAATATAGAATATAATAACTCAAGTACTTTAATATAGAATATAATAACTTAAGTACTTAAGTATCGAACATGCCCTGTTAATCATAATATCTCATTTCCCTCATTAGTTAGCGAAAAATATTAATTCAATAGCATTCATAACCGAGGGAGCTTTTTAGAAATCCAGGTAACAAAGGTTTCCTAACCATGGTTAACCTGTTCTTAACAAAGGTTAACCATGGATTCAATTAAGATAACCTAATCTAAAATTAAAACATCAACAAACGCAACATTTCTATTTTATAAGAAATACAAAATTAGCTATTAAAAATGTTTTTTTTTAATTAATTCCATGGTAATGTTATACCCTTTGCATCCAAATATGCAAATAAAGAGGGGCAAAAAACACACATTTGATAAATACTTAAATTTTGTTAATTAACCCAAATTTTTCTTAAAATCTCTTTTGCTTACTGAGTGAAATTTATTTAAATTTATGTTACTAAATCAAAGAAAGAATCGACTACTAGCTTTGATAAATCAGTTGCTACGAATTAAATATTTTTGGTGGACCAATCTGACCCTTGAAACTGGTGTATTTTCATTAACACGTTCACGCCGGGGAAAGTGAGAATACTGGTAGAAGAACTATTTCAATATTAGATAATATTATTAAGGAGTTAATCTATTCTCAACAGTAACAATTCACTGTAAGGAAATTTATCACGGGGAAGAAGCAATTCAATATAAAAATTGCATCCGTTAAAAACAATTGGTAGTTATGGATTTTTATTATTCCCGGAAAAAAACTAAAAAATGAAATAAATTGTTACCAGTTTTTACTCCGGTGCGCTACCAACATGAGAAAATCTAGCGTGACCCACCGGTGGGTCACCCCGGCGTGAACGTGTTAAAGTGAATCTGAACATTAGTCACCAGAATATGATGTTATAAGAACATTAGAATATCAGTTACCCTGATCTAACTTCATCTCATATCTAAACTGATAGCTATCGCCATTCTTAATCTCTTAGATATTTAGCTTATGCAAATGCAAATTACGAACGAATTTTAAATTGAAAGCGAGTATTAAACGTTTTACTTTCTTCAAAATTTTATTTCGTACTAATAATTCAAATTTAATTAGTCTTTATAATAACAAATAAATATTATTTTCTACAAAGAATTTAAATTATTCTGAAAAAATCTAATTAAGCTTAAAATCCGCTACTAATTTAAAAATTGTTCGTTGTTAAAGTAGAGAAACTTCTTAATTTTGTAATTTAGAATATTCTAATTAGACAATATAATGAATAAGGAATTATTCATAAATAAGGAATTATTTAATGAAATATTACCGTCGGAATGATAGTTCTGCATTTTGATGCAACAATCTTTAGCTGCTCTGCAGCACTCAACCCATTTCTCCAAGAAGGATGGATTAGCAAATGTTTTTAGTATCTCTTGACTGATGTTGGAGGGATTGACAGCATAACTTTGGTTAGTTTCTAAATCACAGAGAACACCTGGTTTATCGAAGCGGTACCTGAAATATTTCTTACTCATTACCTTGAATAGTACGGAGAATTTTTTTATGGTACACAAGTTTCTATAAGATTAGGATTTATATATCATAAGTGGTTTAAAAATGACCAGCTCAATTATTTGATAATAAATCTGTTTTGAATCTTCGAAAGTACTTTTTACGTGACTTTGTGGCATTCATAAAGTTATTCTTTATAAATGCCCCAATTTTGGAATAAAATAGCTGAATATCTGAAAATGAATAAATGTTGACCGTTTGCTTGGCTATTTACGGGGGTCAGATTTAATAATATGGATAATATTACTTTATAATATTACTTTAATAATATTACTTTGATCAGCCTTTTCGAAGAGTTTATATGTAAGAAATTAAAAATATTTTCTGGTGTAAAAAATTAGACAATTAGACTCAAACAATATATTTTTCATTTGTCCTATGTCCATTGAAACCAAAGTCCTATTGCGAAACTTATGAACATAAGTAAATAAATAAATAATAAATGAAAAATTAATAAATGAAATAAAATAAATAAGAACTCCAAAAATTGTTATTTTTTCTCTTATCTCTAAAAGTAGGGGGAAAATGTAAAGTTATTTTTTAACTACGAAATTGTCAAAGCCAATTCAGCCTATTGAAAACTTGAAATGTATGAATAAAAATTCAGTCTATGNGATTTATATATCATAAGTGGTTTAAAAATGACCAGCTCAATTATTTGATAATAAATCTGTTTTGAATCTTCGAAAGTACTTTTTACGTGACTTTGTGGCATTCATAAAGTTATTCTTGATAAATGCCCCAATTTTGGAATAAAATAGCTGAATATCTGCAAATGAATAAATGATGACCGTTTACTTGGCTGTTTACGGGGGTCAGATTTAATAATATAGAAATTACTTTGATCAGTCTTTTCGAAGAGTTTATATGTAAGAAATTTAATTTTTTTTCTGGTGTAAAAAAACTCAAACAATATGTTTTTCATTTGTCCAATGTCCATTGAAACCAATGTTCTATTGCGAAACTTATGTACCAAAATAAATAAATAAATAATAAATGAAAAATTAATAAATGAAATAAAATAAATAAGAACTCCAAAAATTGCTATTTTTTCTCTTATCTCTAAAAGTAGGGGAAAAATGTAAAGTTATTTTTTAACTACGAAATTGTCAAAGATATCAGCAATTCAGCCTATTGAAAACTTGAAATGTGTGAATGAAAATTCAGTCTATGAGAAGTATAATACAGAAGTTAAGTAAAATAATATGAACATTTCAATATTAACTCCAAGGAAACAATTTTCCTTCTATAGACGCACTTGTTTCGGAAAATTTCACATAACAAAAAAACTGCTAGCACAAAATCTTTATTAACATTTTTGTTACCACTTTAAGAAAAAATTCCAGATCGTTGGAACATTGGCGGTATTTTCAAAAAAGGCAAAATACATGAAATGACCGCGTTCTCCGCTGATGATACTGCGGTGTCATGCAGCAAGGTGTCCAAATCTTGCAATCAGTAAATTCAAAGACATTGGCGGGAAAACCGTCTTAAATGCAGAAAATCACAACTGATGCTCATAAGAAAATATAAGAGAAAAACCACCATAACAGAAATTGTCCATCTAATTCAATAGGTAGAGAAATGCCGCAAATGCCTACAAATTACTCAGATTCAAAAACAAAATAATGTGAACCTAGTTCACTCAAGGCCCAGCTTTTTTGAACTTACAAGTAAGCCAGATACAAATATATTAACTATTATTTTATAGTTAATTAATATTCACCTTAGTTTCGATACGAAAGCCACTGATGGCATATACTTATAGCACCTAGCACATGAATCGGCAGTGAATTCTTCATATGGGAGAAATTCACCATCATTGTTCCTACAACGTTTAGTTTGGTTTTCATATACTTCAGCACCTCCTCTTAAAAATATCTGTAATGTAAAAGTTAGATCAGGAAACACAAAGGAGTTAACAATTCACTTTTTTTAAGTTAGAATAAAGTAAGAGTTTAAGTTAAGTTAGAGCAAGTTAGAATATATAATCAGCGGTCGGTCGTGCATCCTATTTTATAGCCGTCGTTGAACAGCCGATCCAATTTTGGGTTTATAGGAACAACTTTTTGGTTCATTAACAATTTTGGGAAATGTACCTTCATAGAGGACTTTTTTTATGAAATAAACCCGCATTTGCGTTTCATGGGGAGGAAAACCATGAAAACCTCCCACGGTTAGCCTGACGGCAAGAGGACTGCAACCTATGATCCGTCAACCAATGAGGATATTTTACGTCAGCACTGTGGTCAGTGCTAGCTGGGTGCGGAATTCGTAACAATCAGCTATCGCTGGGATTCGAACCCGGTTCTCCTCATTGGAAGGTGAACACTCTATTTCCTGAGCCACCATGGATTCGTGCATCCTATTAAAATTTAAAAAAATAATATATTTTGGGGTGAGACAAAATATGGTTTGACTATTAGGTAATGTTAATAATTCAATCCATTCTCCGCTGACGTTGTGTTTTTGCACTTCTTTGTAGCGATGTATAAAAACCTTAAAACTTTTTTTAAAAATCCTATTACTTTTTCAAAAAAAAGTGATAAGGGTTAGTGCTTATAATTTAAGTTGATAATTTCTACAATTCAGTTTTAAAATATTGCAAATGTATAATATGAGACTAAAAAATATAAATATGTATAAAATTAATTTAATTTGCTAAAAACAGCGACTTATTTCTTCTCGATAAATTTCAAAAATGTTATAACAGAGCTACCAGTCTTTATAACTCTGAAAAAAAAAAGTTAACGACGAAGAAAGATAGTTACGGCTGTTATTAGGTTGAGTGATTATAAATATTTCCAAAATTGAACAAGTATTTTATTTTTAAAGTACAGAAAAATTTAAATATTTCAATAAAATAAATTTCAAAATTTAAAATTAAATTTAAATGAATCACTGTTTTGTTTTCTTAGATTTACCATAATATTGTTCCATTTTATGCAATATAATGCATAGCTTTTAACTTTAACTCTTTTTAGCCAGCCATAAGAAAACGACAGGTCCAGCCCAAACGGAAGCAAGACCTATATGTTATACAAGGCTACCAACCCAGCAGTCCTAACTTCCTAGAATATTTGAAGCGATAATCCAATAAAAATTTAACTTAATTTGTTTAATCTAGTCCGCACTTAAGAACTTCTTGGCACCAATAAAGATTTTATATATATATTGTAAATTTATTTTAATAAATCAGTGATAATATATAAAAATGCAGGATTATTGTCTCAGTATCACTATTAAAATAAGCAAGTCATGTAACAGTCGCAGTCGACATGTTTCTAGCGCTCAAAAATAGGCGTCCTTTTTCAAGACTTGCCAGACGTGAATGAGAAGAGACAAAAGTAATTTGAAAACGTGATGTTTCCAACGAAGAACTGTGCCTGACTTTTGATCGACTGTACATGTCGACTGTTATCTCCAATGTGCATATTTTTTAATAAAGCTGTATCTTACCAATTCAGTTTATTTGGATTATTTATTTAAATTTTTTTAGCTTCATTTCGATGCTGCATATTGGGGTTATCTCGGCGTTTGGAGCGAAGCGCCACTAACCGATTCATCGATTCTGTTTTGTCGCATTCTAGGAGGTCCTAAATATTTTTAGCTTCATATCACAGGATTGCTATACTTGTATAAGAATGCTTTTAAAATTTTTGCGGTATTATAAATTGAAAAGAAAAAAGGTTTTAATTTCCTATGCTCATTTTTTCCCAATGCCCACCTGTGTTAACATCCGTCAATTCAGGCATTTACAGGGCGATTTCGTAGGCCTCTCTTTCAGGGGCACCAACGTCGCTTCCGCAGTGAGGACAGAGAAGGAAAGAACATCCATGGCGGGATTCGAACCCAGAACCTTTCTGATGCAAGGACAGCCCTCTACACAAGCCGATCGGCCTCATTTCGGTCGATGTGAAATTTTGAATGGGTAAAAAGAACACAATTTCTAAAAATTCCAAGCATGGTTTTTTAAAATGTGCCAACAGTTTTGCCACATAAAATATTCTTAAACATTTAATGCTAAAAGAAAGATTGTTTACATAGAATTTGTATAAAAGTGGTTCCAAATTTATGTTCTACCCTATGTATTGTAATTTATGTTTGCTGACATAACTGAAAACATTTAATTAAAATTTTGTAATAACGATTATGGCTGAAAGTAAAACTACGAAAAGGAAACTCTAGTAATACATCGATTCATTTCTAGCTGAGATTTGGGGAGAAATATGCATAAATAACTATATCCACTGTATTTATTAACAGTTAAACCATGTATATCGGACTATTTCCTACCTTGGAAAACGGATATAAGAAAAAAGCTCATTATTAAGAATAGTAAAAGGTAAATGATTTTATTTTCACTTTATGCGTTTTAAAAAAAAATCACGTCTGTTGGACTTTTCGCTCGTACACTGTCAAAATATCAAACACGGAACTTTACAAAGCATGTAAAGAACATTAAATTTATCAAAATTCAAAGGATTAAATGAGCAGGCCACATTATAAGAATGGAGGATAGCAGGACAACCAAAAACGTTTTCAGTGCCAGGCCAACAGGTACAAGAAAAAGAGGACGGCCAAACCTATGATTTTTAGACTGCCTTGAAAAGGGCCTACAAGTTTTAAAGATAATAAACTGGAGAACCTTGGCTAAGGGAAGAATGTCTTGGTATAGGCTTGTTGAGAAGGTCAAGGCCCATCCTGGGCTGTCGTGCCAATGAGAAGAAGAANAACAGAAATTGTCCATCTAATTCAATAGGTAGAGAAATGCCGCAAATGCCTACAAACTATTCAGAGTCAAATGCAAAATAACTAGAACAGGGGTGGCGAACCTTTATGTACCAACGTGCCATTTTTTCTAAAAAAAAATTTAATGAGGTCATACACGTGCCGACAAATAGTTTTGACTTCGTGATTATAGGGTAAATAATAATACAACATACTATCAACTCAAAACTTGACTACAAAATTTTTACTTTTCTACGAAAAAAGAAAAACATATTGCAATGTCTCAGTTATACGCGTAATTCAACTTAAAGTAACATCAGTGTGACTTCTGTTGTTGCAGATTAGATGACAAATAACTTACATTAGAGTTATAAGATGTCAGTTTAAGCAGAACTGTTAATTTTTTTTGTTAGTTATTTATTGTTAGCTTGTTTTTTTATGGTTATTAATTGCTTTTTTGGCATTAATTGTGCATTTTTTTGTTAATTTTTCGTGAATTTTAATTCAATTGTAAATATGCCTCGTAGTGAACTTTGTGATCGGTGGGGTGCCCAAATTATTGTGTCACGTGCCATAAATGGCAAGCGTGCCATTGGTTCGCCATCCCTGAACTAGAACCTAGTTCTCTCAAGGCCCAGTTTTTCAGAACTTACAAATAATTGAGATACAAATATATTTACTATTATTTTATAGTTAATTAATATTCACCTCAGTTTCGATATGAATGCCACTGATGGCATATACTTATAGCACCTAGCACATGAATCGGCAGTGAATTCTTCATATGGGAGAAATTCACCATCATTGTTCCTACAAAGTTTAGTTTGGTTTTCATGTACTTCAGCACCTCCTCTTAAAAATATCTGCAATATAAATGTTAGGTCATGAAACACAAAGGAGTTAACAATTCACTTTTTCTGCAAACAAGTTAGAATATCGTGCATCCTATTTTATAGCCGTCGTTGAACAACCGACCCAATTTTGGGTTTACAGGGACAACTTTTGGATTTATTAACAATTTTAGGAAATGTATCTTTATAGAGAACTTTTTTTATGGAATTAACTCGCATTTGCGTTTCATGGAGAAGAAAACCACGGAAACTTTCTACGGTTAGCCTGACGGCAAGAGGACTCTAATCCATGATCCGTCAATCACTGAGGATACTTTACGTTAGCACTGTGGTCGGGCGAGCCGGGTGCGGAATTCGTATCAATGATAATATATAAAATGCATATATGCGTGATAATACATAAAAATGCAGGATTACTGTCTCAGTATCACTATTAAAATAAGCAAGTCATGTAACAGTCGCAGTCGACATGTTTCAAGCGATCAAAAATAGGCGTCCTTTTTCAAGACTTGCCAGGCGTGAATGAGAAGAGACAAAAGTAATTTTGAAAACGTGAAGTTTCCAACGAAGAACGGTGCCTGACTTTTGAGAGCTTGAAACATATCGATTGTTATCTCCAATGTACATATTTTTTAAGCTTTTTTAATAAAGCTATATCTTACCAATTCAGTTTATTTGGATTATTTATTTAAATTTTTTAAACTTCATATTACAGGATTGCTATACTTGTATAAGAATACTTTTAAAATTTTAGCGGTATTATAAATTGAAAAGAAAAAAGGTTTTAATTTTCTATGCTCATTTTTTTTCCAATGACCACCTGTGTTAACATCCGTCAATTCAGGCATTTACAGGGCGATTTTGTAGGCCTCTCTCTCAGGGGCACCACATTAGATGGGCCAACGTCGCTCCCGCAGTGAGGACAGATAGTACAGAGAAGGAAAGAACATCCATGCCTTGCCCGGGATTCGAACCTTTCTGATGCAAGGACAGTTCCCTGCCCTCTACACAGGCCGGTCGGCCTTATTTCGGTCGATGGAAATTTTGAATGGGTAAAAAGAACACCATTTCTAAAAGTTCCAAGCATGGTTTTTTAAAATGTGCCAACAGTTTTGCCACATAAGATATTCTTAAACATTTAATGCTGAAAGAAAGATTGTTTACATAGAGTTTGTATAAAAGTGTTTCCACATTTATGTTCTACCCTATATATTGTTATTTATGTTTGCTGACATAGCTGAAAACATTTAATTAAAATTTTGTAATAACGATTATGGCTGAAAGTAAAACTACGAAATGGAAACTCTAGTAATACATCCATTCATTTCTAGTTGGGTTTTGGGAAGAAATATGCATAAATAATCCACGGTATTTATTAACAGTTAAACCATGTATATCGGACTATTTCTTACCTTGGAAAACGGATATAAGAAAAAAGATCATTAGTAAGAATAGTTAAAGGTAAATGATTTTACTTTCACTTTATACGTTTTAAAAAAAAATCACGTCTGTTGGACTTTTTGCTCGTAAACTGCCAAAAGATGAAACACGGAACTTTACGAAGCATGTAAAGAATCTGAAGTCATTAAATTTATCAAAATTCAAAAGATTAAATGGGCAGGCTACATTATAAGAATGGAGGATAGCAGGACAACCAAAAAAGTTTTCAGTGCCAGGCTAACAGGTACAAGAAAAAGAGGACGGCCAAACCTAAGATTTTTAGACTGCCTTGAAAAGGGCCTACAAGTTTTAAAGATAATAAACTGAGAACTGGAAGGGAAGAATGTCTTGGCATAGGCTTGTTGAGAAGGCCAAGGCCCGTCCTAGGCTGTCTTGCCAATGAGAGGAAGAAGAAGAAACTGTCGTAAGCGTTGGCAGTCACTAATATCTTATTCCTCATGAAAACCAATAAGTTTACTATTAGAGTTTTATCTTCTCTCTTTATGCTTCCTTTAATAAGTTGTAATGATTTAAATTGTTTAATTACAGATTTTCATAAATTAAACTTTTTTGTGAATAAATTACTTTTTCTTCAATTAACAGCAACGTTCATTTTATTATGATGAAGCACTATAAAATATTAATGAGTAGATATTTCTGCAACGAAAATAAAGAATGCAATATTTTTTATATTTAAAAAATTGTTTTCGAAATTATTTTCTTTTTTCTAATTAAAAGTACAATTTGGCAAAATACTCTTTTAAAACTGAGCATATAAGTGATTGCTATAATGGAACTCATAATTTCTATACATAAATTTTAAAGATGAGTCATATTTACCTCAAAATATACTAAAGCTATGAGGGCACGCATTCTGATGTCTTTATTCACATTTATGAAATGAAACTCGCTGATTCCATACTCCAAATGATATTCAATGCTGTAATAGCAGCCTAAGCGGCCTCTAAGCTTCGGTACTATCTCATATCTATAAATAAAGTAATCATTGACGAAAATAATGAGATTAAATCTAAATATTATTATTAGGAAGAAAAAAAAGATTTGATACCGAGAAGAAATAGTTTATACTTTATACTTGTGATATATTTTCCTCATGAAATTTTAAAATTTCTACAGGCTGAGCAAACGCCTCCTAGAGCTGAAGGCCTCCACGCGGTTTTTTGTAGGTAGTCCGATCAGACCACTATGATGGTAAACCAATCAGTGAAAGAACCATTTAATCGGAAATCTATGAAAAATTAGAAAGTGGTAGCAAATATGTGTCTAAAAATTTGTTTAATTTGCGAATATAGTTGCTTTGTTTTATTTACTTGTCAACCACTACAGATTCAATTCTCAAATATATGAGATAAATTTCTCTCAATTACTTTTAAAATAGAATTTGGGATCATGCGCACAAGTGGTTCGCTTTTTAAATAATCTGCGCAGACTACTTATAAGAAACCGTGTGGAGGCTTTCTGATGTAGGAGGTGATGGCTCAGTACTCAGTTCCATGTTCTGAACAGTCTCTTTACTATGTTAAACTCAGTTTTTTCAACGTCTTTATCTTTTCGCTCAGTAATAGGCTCTTGATGTTTTTCAATCACAGTATTGAGGGGGTCAGATTTTGCTGTGTTAGGTCGAAACAATCTCGCTAAACAAGCTCTAGACACTTCACCTATCACATCAAAGATCTATCTGTCAGTATTATGGTCTCAATATTTCCAGCAATATTTGTATATTCACGAAGCACATTTATGTTTACTGGGAGTTTGAGATAGAATTGCAAAATTCCAGATTGTCCAGACGATCTTGGTGGAAGATGCTCAGGAGTTATCCCAAGAGTCGTAAGATCGAAGGAAGACGATGATACGTCATTACGAGATGTAGCAAAGCAGCGGCCGGGAGGTAAATTCTTNGTCGTTGAACAGCCGACCCAATTTTGGGTTTATGGCTACTAATGCTCAATTCCGTAGCCTTTTAATTTTGAACCAATCCAGAAGACAAAGAAACTCCTGGATCAGTACCCCCAGAGGTATGATTTGTTATGGGAACATGGAGGACTTCGTGACTCAACAGATTTAACGTGCATTAGTCCCCATTTACTACACGGGGAGACTTCGGCCGGCGGGGATCAAACCCACGACCTCTTGGACATGGGCCCGGTGCCCGCAGTCAGGTATTGTAATAAAATGCAGTTTGTTTACTAGTTCTCGTTACGTTTGGTAAGACGTACAAAGTCTGAGGCAGTCTGCTGCTATGAAAACAAGAATAGCCCACTTCAGGGAGGGTATCCTCTTTTCACTCTAGGGCAAACACAATAGACCGAAGAAAAAGATTCCCTTTCTCTCGCGGACCCTTAGCTTAACCTGTCCTACGCAATGACCCCACACCCCTACTTGAAATAGTTATACCTCGTTACCATAGTTATCACTATGGGTCCAGATGAATGAGTAGGGGAGTTCTTACTTTATACAAACTATATTTCAGCATCTATTTATGACTCTAAAAGTAACCTTTTCTTTTCTCCAACTTTCTTTATAACTCATAAAATTTCTAAATTCATGATCATTTAATTTCAAGATGGAAAGGTAAGAGGCCCCTTCTGGGTCTAAAGGCCTTGTACAATCCTTATGACTATGCATTTATCTCCCGGTGATACGTTTAAATAGTAGGCGTAATTATCCTTTTTCAAGAAGGTTTACTTTTTAATTCGCTACCAATTTATAAAAGCTTTCGCAGAATGAGGAGCAGGTTGGCATCCCTGTAGCTGCCGATTTTCTGAAGAAATTAAATATTTCTGGCTACCAAACCTCATTACAAGTACAGGGTTATTGATAATTCCCTCCGCCTGTAAACGCCATTTTTCTTTACTACAACTGGCTTCAGTGGCACATGTTACTGCCATCTACCGGCAACTGCTTAAATTAAAACTTGAATACTTTCGGAATAATTTCATACGTTCTTTTTTGCCATATTCGTCTTCGTTTTTTTTCTATAACGCTTCGAAACCCGGGAGGGAATTATGAATAACCCTGTATAATATTAGATAGAGGAATGTTTCTTATCTGAAATTAATTGTATCGTGGTTGATTCATTATTAGAAATGGTAAAAGCTTTCACTTTACTATTTAAAAAAGTTTGAAATAAGAAGATTTATTTGCCAATTTTTTATCTTTTCCGGGATATAAACAGCCCTGTACAGGGCTCGGGGAAAAAAATTAAAATTGGTGATAATTTTGTTCTTCTGAAGCACTTTTCACTACAATATATTGTAAAAGTAAAAGCATTAATCGGTTAAAATATGTAAATATTTCTTTTCATCGGCAAATTACTTATAGTTTTAAATATTAATCGCATGAATTCAGATTCATAAAAAACTTATACATGCTTAAGGAGAATTTACTGTGAATAAATTTTGCGATCTTTGAAAAAAATTGCTTGACCACCTTTTGTCCTTTTTCAATAATGTAGTTGTTCTCAAACACTAGCACGGGTTGTTATAGCTTATATAAATTGAAAGCTTAAAGTGTTTAAAACGGAAAAAAAGCATCACTTTAACAATTAAATTATTTTTTCGGAACTAAACCTGATTCGTGCCATTGAGTTTAAATTCAATAACCAACATTTATTTGAAAGTATCATATTTTTTTAAAATTAATTAATGCACATGAATTATTTTGAAGTTTACGGAAAAGAACGTTTCCAACTTCATGCTTCTTATCTAATTAAAAAATTTTAGAAGCTCCGAAAATTTTCTAAAATCCTATAATTACACTTATAGTAATGTGATATAGTAAAGGTATACAAATAATACATTTTTCAACTAGTGAATTTTTAAAATTTTTTAAAAATTAAAATGAAGAACTTTATTGTTTTTAGCTGAATACAAGATTAACTGCCACAAAGATCATTGTTAATAGATGCATCATATTCAAAAAGCCATCACCATAATTATATTCACATATGACTCAGAAACCTGGGCTATTAGAAATAGGGGAGATGGCAGATATTGTCCATCTAAAGTTAATCAAATTTGTTGATCCATCCGCCGAATACACCGATCCTGTTTAACATTCAGAGTTTTTCATTTTAAACCGATTGGAATACGAACAAGATGTAGGCCCAGTCTGAGGTGGGTCGGCTGCATTAACCCTTTCGCTCCGACTGTCACAAATAGGTGCCATCATAAAACCGTATCAATCAGGGTAAAAAGATAAAACTGGTAATCAGAGTTTTTCTTTAGCAGTTTATTTGTGGCCGGAGTTATAATTGTTTGATTTATTTAATTCACCATTACTTTGTTCAAAATAAAACTATTTAGTTATACTTTGAATTAACATTATGATTATATATATGATTAAACTAACAATAATTAAAGTAAAAGCAAAGTAAGTCTGTCAAATTAGCAACGACTACATTTAAGTTACCGTTTTTTATCTAATTACATCCTGATTCTGATTTTGTACGAATGCTTTTCTGAATCACCCGTCCCCAAGGGGTTAGGGATTTTTTTTAAGGCTCCATTTTTTTTTTTTTTTTTGAAATGATGCTTTTTTTGCCAATAATATGGTATTTTCATAACTGCTGTGAGTTTACAACAGTTACTCATAACTGTTAAGTCAAGTTCAGTCATCGAAAGCCAGCGTTGCCTATGCTTATTGCGTGCCAAACGTCGATATGGAAAAAAGTCACAGTTTTAACAAAATGAAAGGCCTAATTTTTTAATATTTATAAGCTTACTTCAATGCTGTATTATCTGGGGTCATAAAAATTTTCAAAAACTGAAAGAAAGATGATTTTGATAATTTTCCTCTCGATGGAAAAATGACGCCTAATTGGCGATTTTATAAAAAAAAGTTTAATAACTTTTAAACTATTAAAGGTATTTGTCTGTTCTAAAGCCCAGATAATTCTTCATGACAAGATAATGTATATAACTAGTTTAAAATCATCGTTTTGCTTCAAGTGTAAGGTACTTAAGTGGTCTTTTTTTTTTTTTTTTGGCAACAGATCTTCGAAAAACCATGTTAATGGAGATTTCAAAGTACTAAAAGTGAAAAACCGGAAAAACACTGGCGAGTAAAGGAACAGAATGGGAAAAAATCCTGAAGAAGGCCTTAGCTCACAAAGGGCTGTCGAGTCAACAAAATAGAAAAAGATAAATAATAATACTATTATTGGATGTATAGAATTAAAAAAATATAAAATATTAGAAGAAACAAAAAAAAATGATAGAACAAATAAAGAGTAGGTGTAATGGAAACTCATTTTAAAAATTCGTACCAGGACTATTTAGGCTTAAAATTGACGTATTTTTTCATTAAAAAGGGAGGCACGTTTATGTTTAAGTTCATGCTTCATCCAAAAATAGATAAAGAATGAAAGCATTTTGCCATAACTTTTTTCTCTCAAGGATATTAAAAAAAATTAAATATCTGCTATTATTTGTCTTGAATACTTTTATAAGCAACATTTAATCAGTCAAATCAAATTACAGCCATAATTGGAATCTTAAAAATATATTTGATTTTCTGAAAGTATTTTGGTGAGGAATTTATCGGATAAAAATTACTATGTTTGCGATGAACTTCAGATAACAGCATAAAAAGTGAGAAAAAGATTTCAACAACACCTAAAAATTTCTTGGAATATTACTAAACATAAATCATCTAGTAAAGCAAAATATCTTTGAAGGAAATATATACTTGTTGCATGTTTGAAAGATGAAAATTAATTTGTGTTGACTGATTCATAGATGCTTGCGTAAGCAACTGTTAAAAGTATCTAAACCAAATATTTACATTTTCCATCATTTCGGCTCACCATTTGCTTTCAAATATTCTAACTAAAATTTTGTTATAGACAGCTTTAATTTACTTTCCGTATTAATTGATCATTTTAAGCAATCGGGATATCATATGCTCTGAAACTGATTACATTTTTTCCGATTAAATGTTCCACAAATTTTATAGTAACTTTATCAATCCGTTTTACGATATAAAACATACGCACAACTCTTGTAAAAAACATTTTATTTTATATTATAACCGTCTTTGAGCAGAAGACCCAATTTTTTGGGCTTACGACTACTAATGTTCAACTCCGTAGCCTTGTAATTTTGAGCCCAATACAGAAGACAAGGCAGGGGTGGATCCAGAAATTTTTCCTGGGGGGGGGTCATAGACTCAGATTCCCCCACAATTAATTCCCTCCACAATAAATTTTTATTATTTAAAAAAAATTAAAAAAAAAATTTAACTATTTTTTTTGGATTTTTTTGGGGAAAAAAATATTCGCAAGTTTCCCATCTTCACCTTTATACAATTTTTGGTTCTCCTATTGAAGCGCGCTTGGAGCGTTCGGTGCGCTTCAACATTATTAATGTTTACAATGAAACTATGACGAATTTCGCTCTAATATTTTGGATTATGATTCTGGAAACAGTGAAGAACATAATTAGATGGAAAAAAATCGATTTTTCCGACTTACCTAGGTGTATATGCCCCCTTAAATAATTTTTAAAATATTTTATCTCTTTTGTAAACTATTAAAAAAAAATATTACTTTTATTNTTTATTCCCCCCCCCCGCTGGATCCGTCACAGAGACAAGGACACTCCTGGATCAGTATCCCCAGAGGTATGATTTGTTATGGGAACATGGAGGACTTTGCGACTCGACAGATTTAACGTGTATCAGTCACCATTTACTACGCGGGGAGTCTTTGGCCGGTGGGGATCGGACCCACGACCTCTTGGGCATGGGCCCAGTGCTCTACCAAACAGGCTATCCCTGCTTAGTAAATATCATTAGTTTAATAAGTTAAGTTCCTAGCAAAGAATTTTATTATTTCAAGATATTTAGGATAAATGAAGGATGTCGCGTCAATTCGTCGCAAGCATCATTCATCGAAAGCACAATTCGTCACAAGCGCAAACCGACGTGAGCTCAAATCGTCGCAGGTCCTAAAGAAAATTATACAATACGCGCAATTTCTTGCGGTTTCGATTCTATCTCGATACATCTATTTACGAAGACAAAACTCTTGCATAGTCTATAAAAGCTAACAAATGTTGCACCCTTTTAAAAATTACAAACATTCTTAAAAGAGGTGTTTTGTGATTTGTTATTAATAATGGGAAGGAGTTGTAGGGGCAATGCTTGCACAAAACACTTAATTAAAAATTATTGTTGTGGCTAGCGTCCAGCCTAATAATTCCATGAAAAAGATATATATTTATTGTACATAATATAGATGCTATAGATGTGCTTTTAAATTAAGCTAATTAAAGGCTGCAGTAAAATAAATAGATAATCTCGAGAAAGCGTACAGTAAAAGCTCGGTATAACGAGAACGGCATATGTCGATAAATCCGCTTTTACGAAAAAATTTCTAATGATCGTCATAATCCTAACAGTAAAGATCAGGGTTACCGTGGTCCTCGAAGCATTTTATTAGTTGCAGTATATTTAGGTTAATTCTATAAGATATTTTTTACTTTAATATATTACTTTTTCGATAAGCGATTTAGAAGTTCTTCTTCTTCTTTATTTAAATAAACTGGGCACCTGGGCCGCGAAGCGGTCCCTATCCCATTCATCATTAAATTACATACAATAAGGTAAAATACATTGATTTGGCAAACATTGTGGTAACCATAAAAAAAAAATCAAGCCGTTTGTTTGCGAAATAATAAAACAATGAAGTTTTCAATATGGCAAATTGGCGTTTTTAAATAACATTAGAAATATTGATTCTAGACTTAAATTAAAGATAAAACATGATTTGATATGTACAATAATTGATTTTTGAAAAATGAAAGACATAATTGATGAGATTTAGAAGTTCGAATTTTCTCGCATATACAGGGTGATTCTAAAAAGATGGGCAAAATTTTAGGAAGTGATAGTACACACCCAAGCAAACAATTTTTATCAAGGAATGCATGGTCGAAAACAAAACGCAAAACCGCCAGAGGGCGTTAAAGTTTATGTTCTTATATGAAGCAAAAACACACAAAGAGCGCTGAAGTTAAGTTATAAAAGCAAATTTAATGGCAATGAACACCAATTTTTTGAACACTTATTACAATAAGTATTCAAAACAGTGGCCTGCAGCGGCTATGCACTCAGTACAACGGCGAATAAAAGATTGGGCATATCACGAACTTTCCCTGCAGCGGCCGAAAGCTCGGCGACAAGTAACGCAGCGCAGTAACTCTCAATAGGAATGTAGCTTTCATGTTTGCATCAAACAACTTTCCAAATGCTCCAGCACCTTTGCGTTTTGTTTTCGACCATGCATTCTTTGATAAAAATTGTTTGCTTGGGTGTGTACCATACCTGCCAACTTTTAATCCCTTCCATTATCATTTTTCCCAGTGGTATTAAAATGAAATTAAAGCCAACAAATACGTTGCATTTGAAAAAACTTAAGTTGACAACCATGATGGTAACGCATATTATTATATGTGCTTAGTTTTTGTAAGAATAGAGGTGATCAAAATCATTTAAAAATTAAGTTTATAAAAGAAAAAATAGTATATATTTACTACCACTTTAAATATGAAAATAAAATCTTCCGGAAAATCAGGAAGAGTTCCTAGTCCTAGTGTTCTGATTTTATTGGGCACCTGGGCCGCGAAGCGGCCCCTATCCCATTCATCTGGAATTTTATAACAGTTTTGGTTGAGCAATGAGGTGAGCAGGCAATGGAGTTGCTTTTATGAATGTTTCAAGCTCTTTGCTTGAATAACTAAAAAAGAATCAAAAATAAATTGAGCAGCTTGCTCTAAACTGTGTTTGTTTGATTTTGGAGTTGTTCAGAATTGTATCAGCATGAGTAAACGTTATTTTCAGAAAGGTTGATGAAATTATTTGTTTTGATAGTTATGATATGAGGCGTCGGAGGTGAAATGTGCAGCTATTGGTCTGTAGTTTTTATCTTTGATATAATTTTCAAATTTAAAGATTTCATTAAAATTTGCTGTTTTACATTCTATGGCTTTATCGAAAAAATCTGCGTTTAGCTTGTATATATGCTGTGATAGAGTTGGTATTTTGAGGTCTGCATGTATATTGGTATTCCGGATGAACCATCTTGCACAGGTTATTTTTCTAAGGATCTTGTTTTGGCATTGGTTTAATTTCTTCAGTAGATGTTGAGGTATCGTTGTCCAGGCAGGTGAGGCATAGGTAAGTATTGGGCGGATCATTGCTGTATATAGTAGCTTCTTTAGTTTAAGTGACATATTCTGATTATATATTAATGGTTGTATGGCTATTATTGCTGCATTTGCTTTATCTATTGTGCTTTTGATGTGATCATTCCAGGTGAGTTTGCTATTGATTATAAGGCCAAGATAATTTGCTTTTTTAACTATTGGTATTGGTATGTTGAACATTTTTGGTTGAAGTTGTGGAAGTATTTTAATTCTTCTTTTTTGTATAATTAATATTTGTGATTTTCCAGCATTTACTGCAGTTTTCCATTTTAAGCACCAGTCTTCTATTTCGTCTATATGGTCTTGTAGTTTTTGAAGAGCATGATTTGGGTTTCTGGATTTAATAATAATACCGGTATCGTCTGCGTAATAGGCTGTTATGCTGTTATAATCGGCTTTGTTTATAGGAAAATCATAAGTGTATAATATGTATAATATCGGTCCCAGAATGCTGCCCTGTGGTACTCCGGCTGTGATGTTTCTCTTTGTGGATTTTTTGTTTTTGATGGTGATTTGAAATGTTCTATTAGAAAGATAGCAGGATAGGAGTTTGATTATGCCGGGTGGAAAATTCAGCTGTATGAGTTTATATATTGTACCAGTGTGCCATACTTTATCAAATGCTTTGGATATGTCAATCATCAGGAAGGCTATTGTTTCTTTATTTATGATTGCTCTGCCAGTATAGTCTATTATTCGGAGTAACTGTTTGGTGGTATCTAGTTTTTGTCGGAATCCATACTGTTCGTCGGGGAGGGCTGTAAGAAGTGGTTTTATTCTATTGTAGATGATTTTTTCGTATATTTTTCCAAGTATGTTAAGTAGACTGATTGGGCGATAACTCTCAGGGCAGCTTGGGTTCTTATTTTTCTTGAGAAATAGAATGACTGATGCGTTTTTCCAGATTTGTGGGTAAATCCGGAAGAGTTGACAGATCTGCTGTACTATCACTTCCTAAAATTTTACCATCTTTTTAGAATCACCCTGTATACTTCCTTGGGAAAATAATTTTTAGTGGTAGTTACACTGAAATTAAATTGTTAACATTTGTTGAATTTTCATTGCCACTACAAAACCTTATTATAACAAAGCCTTATTATAACAAAGCATAAACCTTATTATAACACTACAAAACCTTATATGCCTACAAAAACTTATTATAATTTAGAAACTTACTGCTCAAACATTTCTGTTCTAGAAATTTCTGTCTTCTATAAAGAACAGAAGAGCTACGTTATTCATTCTACATTCTGTAGACAAAAGCAGGGGTTCATTATAACGGACTTTCATTGTACATTTTCTCGAGAAACATGTATATTTTTTTTTAAAAAAAAGGATGGATTAATATTTTTGTCTCTAATTATAAGGAGAGCTATAAAAATGTGATCCATATAGTGTAACTAAGGAAAGCATTCGAGCTTCATGGTGTTAATTTTACTGTTTGAATTTTACTTGAAGCATTGTTTGCAAAGAATATTCTAACACTAAAGTGAAGGAAACCAATCTTGAGACCATCTCACGAATAACGTAGAAATCATTAAGCCTGCTCACGATGCCTCACTTGTCTGTTGGAATGTTAGATTGTTTCTCCCCTCAAATCGCCTGCATTTCCCTCAAATAAGAGAGAAGCGTACAGAAGAGAGTATTCAGTTTTCAGGTATTCTGACAAAAAAGAAAAAAAAAACTCGGTGCTAATTTTCCCGAAAAAACACCTTTTTAAATGCTATAATTGGATAGCAGTTAAAAAAGTTTTTTTTTTCGTAATTTTTTTAGTTTCTTGCAGTTTTAATGAAATACATCTGGACTAAGTTGTATTTCATCGAAACTGCAAGTAATTGCAGTTAAGAAGTGTTGAGCAAAGAATGTTTTTTAAAAAAAACATACACACAGCGGTATTGATATATTTAGAATTTTATAAAATTTTTTCAGCGCTTAACACCACACCAAATGATTATGAGACTTTTTTATTTCATAGTTTTAAAGAGTTGTTAGATATCATGGTAGCCATGTAGCACACATACATATCTATCAATTTTTTTCCTCTTAGCCAAAGGATTTTTTTTCTTCAAATTTTAGAAATTTTTTTTTTAAAAAAAGACTCTTCCAAAATATATATTTTAAAATTTGCCTTTCTCGTCAAGCAAGTGTGTTTTAGGGGCCGTTCAAAAAGTACGTACACAAAAATGGAGAAATTTTAACACCCTCCCCTCCCTTTGTACATTACCGTACATAAGGTCATACTCCCCCTCCCAGAGTACGTACATTTTATTAGTCTACCCCCTTTTTCATAAAAATTAAAATAATTATGTTTTAAATAAAATTAAATATTTATTTAAAATAATTCATTCATCAATAATTTATTCATCATTCTTATAATGTACGTACTTTGTACAAAACCGTACAAAATAGCAAATCCCCTCTCCCACTTCGGGATGTACGTACTTTTTGAACGGCCCCTTAAAACTATTTGTCTCATCACAACATATAAAAAATTTACTTATATACATGGCTGCCAACTACTGTGCTTTTTGAAAAAAACATTTTATAGAGTGGTAGGTAATTAAAAACTGAACCTTTCAAAAATTTTGGTAATTTTGCCAACCTTTTAAAAACCTTATCACGAGAGAGCTGGAACAGAGTGGAGTTACACATGATGTTTTGAATCATTTACATGCTGTTTAGTGAAAAATAACTGTAATAAAATTTAGAAAACAAAGAATCATTCATTAAAACATAAATTTAGCTACCATAAGAAGAAATTTTCCGAAAAGGAGTTGAAAGTTGGCTGCTCCGCCTATATAAATGTATAAATACCAGATACAGGGGTGCCAACTGCTATGCTTTCGGCAAAATTGGTAGCGAATCGAATAGTAAAAATTTTAGTATAAGTATGCCTACTTTTTAAGAGACAAATGACATTAAGTTGCATTTCGAAACTTTGAATATGTAGTGGTGAAAAAATTACTTAAAATGAAAAATACTGAACTAAACATAACTTGAATTTCGTTACCACTAGAAAATATTTTTTTTACAAGGCGGAGAAAGTTGGCATCTCTTGCAGACAGTTACGCGACAACCTGTTTGGTGAATAAAATATTCATTAACCCCTTTGCGGCGGTTGATTCAGAAAAGCATTTGTACAAAATGAGAATCAAGTTGTAATTAAATAAAAAACGGTAACTTAAATGTAGTCTTTTCTAATTTGACAGACTTACTTTGCTTTTACTTTAATTATTGTTAGTTTAATCAT
Source organism: Parasteatoda tepidariorum (assembly GCF_043381705.1). NCBI lineage: Eukaryota > Metazoa > Arthropoda > Arachnida > Araneae > Theridiidae > Parasteatoda > Parasteatoda tepidariorum. Next base: position 73,449,571 of record NC_092206.1, read on the forward strand.
ATATATAATCAATTAATTCAAATTATAATTAAATCGTTTTAATTTTAACAAAGTAATGGTGAATTAAATAAATCAAACAATTATAACTCCGCCCACAAATAAACTGCTAAAGAATTACTTTGATTAGCAGTTTTATCTTTTTACCCCGATTGATACGGTTTTGTGCTGTCACGTATTTGTGACAGTCGGCGCGAAAGGGTTAATAATAATTTTTAATACTATTAAAATAAAATATTTTTTTTAATAAAATAATTCTTTTTTCTCTACCACTTTAAATGCATAAAAATGTTAAAATAACACCGGACTGTTTCTTACCTGGAAAAAGAAATACAATTGGTTTTAATAATATTTATTATCTAATTTTATTTTAACAAAGAATTTAGATTAAAGTCCACTTTAGAAATTTCGTGTAAATAATTATTTTTGAGGCTGCCAATAATTTTTGGTAGTCATAAATATTTACTTCTAACTGAAATGAGCTAGAAGTAAAATGGTTTTAATTCCATTTTTTTTTCAATTTCCCTACCATGTGATACATCTCTGAGTGAATCAGAGCATTTGGCAATTTCGTAAAAATATTATGCAGGTATGAGGTATATAAATTGTTCAAATTATCTCATATATTAATAGCTTTGATCAAAGTAAAAAAAAAAGCTACTTACATGATTAAGTTCGTTAGCTTCAAAATAAAATTGCGGAATAATACAACGAACATTCAATATCTAGAACTAACATTATATCAACAATAATGTGTTTCATTTTACTTTCCATAAATGTAAATCATTTTTATCTTTTTCAAAAAGTGTGTATGGATTGCTTAAATAACGACATGAATTATAATCAAAGGTATTTTGTAACGTTGAACTTCTTACTCATAAAACCAATGTAGAATTCTAAGAAGGCTTCTAAAAATGAAGGTCACACATAGAGGCTGCTGCCATACCGATTAGAAGAAATATTTATGCCAAAAATCGTTTGCTTCTGTTTTTATTCCGAAAAAAAAATAATTAAGAAATTGAACATTTTTATTCCTTACGAAAGCATTTAACCTCACACAGTGTCTTTTATGCGAATAGTGTGACCTGCACTTAGCGTCAGAGTAAAGTTAAGATAAGCTTGATGAAAAATAGGAGGATGGAAAAAATAAACTTTTCTTTATAAACACCGTGTTATCGAACTGGAAGTTCTTTAAGAAAACTCGGAAGTTCTGACTACGGAAGCTTTGAGAAACAATGAATTCTTCTGTAACGGTATTTAAGAGTGTTTTTAAGCTTCTTAAATATATGATAATTTGAACAGGCTCTTCGTCATATTTATAGAAAATATAACTGTTTTTAGAAAAAAGCGATCAAAAACAATGTTTTTTTTTAATTGCTTTTGATTTCCTATTGCTATGAAAAACAAGTATCAGTTATCCGATAGTTACATTTTAAGCTCTTAGTAACAGACGAATTTTAAAAATAAATGTGGCACAGAAAAATTGTATATTCTTTTTTTAGAAAAAAAAACTAATTACCAATTATTAGTTTCCGCAGAACACTTAGCAATAGCGCAACTTTAGGTGAAGAGACGGAGTTATAACCCTCTGGATAACAATATGGCGGAAAATAAGGGTCACAGCAGATAAATTTGCCTAGTGGTAGAAACATTTATGTTTTATTGTATGAAATGTGATTTTTAAAAGTTTAAAAAAATTAGGATAAATTTACACATATGCATAGCTTTCAACTCTTAGAGTTTTTTAAATTTATAATTAAATTGACAGTGAATTTCATGCCAAGCTTTGATATTTTATTCTTAATTTAAAATGTTGCCCTTCCCGATACAAAATGAATTTAAAATGGTATATATAATACCACTAATCATTTTTAAATGGTTTTAGGGGCTGTTTGAAACTTTACTTACAAATAATTATAGAAATGTTATTCTACTATAGCTAGAAAAATAATTCTTTAAAAAGTGTAAATGTTATCGGTTATGCTTAGGTATAATAGACAGTAATCAATTTGTTAGACATATGTTTTCAAATGTTGGCGAAGTAACTTAATTTTAGACGATCCCGTCCCCTCCTCGCTGCTCTCGCCAACCCCTGAGCTCAGTAATGCTTTCGCAGTTCCCTTCAACTTGCTTCAACTCGAACTCACTTCACTTACTCAAAGGAAATCAGACCATGTGCTGTGTATGATTAGGTCGATACTTTATTTACGACACACTTGATTTGCATAATGGGCTATTGGCGACGGTCATGAGGATGATCCGAAGACATACCATCGCAATTTTGATCCTCTGCAGAGTGGATGGATTCCCAGCTTTGGTAGACCGACGACCTGCACGCAAAGTCTAGCACTTCATGGTAGAACATTCTAACGACGAATGCCGACCGATATCGCGCACCCTCGGTCCCTAAGCAGGCTGATCAAAGTGGTCACCCAGCTGCTTACTGACCGCAGTCAGCGATGATTGACTGCGGTGTTTTACTGGGAACCGTGTCTTTACTATCAGTCCACTGCTGGACCAGTGGGCTGATCGAACCCTCTTTTTAATTCGTATGATTAGCTGCAGAAATTTCGATAATTGCTGTTTGGAATTAAATATCTCTAATAGGGGGAAATGATATACACTACCCTACAAAAATGGAAGAAAAACTTTTAGCTTTTGACATTTTTTAAAATTTTTCAAGAAATACTTAAACTATTTTGTAACTCTAGAGGTGTTTAGTTCCGACTATGAGACCGACAATCAATTACGAAAAAAAAAAGTTTTTTTTAAAATCTTTTATGCCTTCAAATTAAGCAATAAGCTTGTAACTTGCATCGATTACTTTGGTTGCTATTTGCAATAACTGCATAAATTTTCGTAAACTTTGCCGAAATACTTATAGAGATGCGGATATTTTTATAAAATAATAACTTTTTGCCATAGTTTTTTCTTGCTATAACTTTAAAAATATTCAATAAAGTTAAATAAATATTTGGAGCAATTTGAAACTAATTAAAAACAATTGTTTAAAAATTTGAAAAAAATTCTTTAAAAACTGCGCTTGATATGAGCATTTAAAATAATTCTTTTATACTGCACATGTGCAGGAAAAAATTTAAATTTCTAATTTCATCTTTTTGTAGTAAAACGCAATTGGCAATTAATAAAAAAAGTTTAATTTGAATGTCTTAAAAATCTAAAATGTTTCAAGCAATTAAGTAGCTTTTGTACTTTTTAAAAGAAAGCTCAAAATGATCAGGGATTTTCCACAAATTTTATTTTGTAACATTGCAATTTTAAATCTTCTTTATTAGCCAGACAGCAAGATAAAAGAAAAATGATATGAGATAAAGCTATGCAAATAACAAATTAATTGATATAAGTTACAAGTTTATTGTTTGATTTTCTGGCTTAGGGTGTTCAAAAATACTAGCTTTCTTTCGTTATTTATATCCGGTACCTCAAACCTTTGAAAGCTTTAAACCTTATTGCTAAGTATGAAAAATCGCATGAACAAAACACCTCTAAAGTAATGAAATAATCTAAGTGTTTCTAGAGAAATGTCAAAAGCTGAAAGTGTTTCTTCGATTATTGTATTTTGGCTGATCAGACAAAACAACAATTCAACAATGATTATGTTAGTAACTCTCATATATTGCTACAACTAAACAAATGCCAGACAATTGACCATTAACTGATTAGGCATGGAGTTCTTTTACACTTTCTAACAAAACAATCAAAGTCATTAAGTGTGCAACGCTCATTCAGATGACTATCAATCATGGCTTAACCACAATCACACTTGACATAATTAGGTGAATGAGCCACAGTCACACTAAAACAAATACAGGGTTGCCAGCTTTCTGAAAAATAGACTGGTGGAAAATGATTGAGGAAACAAAAGGTTTTAATTAATTTCCACAGACAAAAAAAAATGTAAATTAGATATCAATACAACTGAATTCTTAAAATTGCCGCCAAAAATTTTTTTTTTACGTTAGTTTCATAAAACATTTGTCGCTACTTTTTAAATTTTATCAGATTGTGGCTACCCTGAAACAAGTATTTTAACTATATTCAAGGATGCCAATTACTACGCTTTCAGAGATGCCAACTTGCTCCGGACAGCAAATATATATTTTAAAGTGGTAGTTTATCAATTGTGATTCTTGGTTTATTAAATTCTATTAAGTAGATTTTTATGTACCAATATTTCTAATGAATTCGTAGGCTTATGTAATTCACCACTTTATCGAACTTATGGTATGCCATTCCTTTTAAAAAGCAAGCAAAATTAGTCAAATATTTGCAAAATTTACTTCGAAGTTATATACCGTTTTTTAAATTATTTTGGCGTGTCCGGAGCAGTTGGCATCTCTG